>NC_142603.1:46750081-46926117 GCF_041222555.1 Hakea prostrata
ACCCCGGCCATTCTCTTCTGGGGTTAGGTTAGGTGGATGTGATCTGTAATCTGATTTATAGGCCTCTCTCCTTTGGAGGACCCCCCACCACTCTACCCCAGGGGTTAGGGACTTCCTGGCAGTCTCTACCATAGCGAGGAGATGGTGATCTGTGATCTGATTTATGGCCTCTCCTTGGGGAAGACCACGTGAACATTCTCTTTTGGGGTTAGGGACCTCCTATAGTCCTTCCCATTGCGAGGTGACGGAGACCTTGATATAGATCTTGATCTCGTTCTGGATCTGGATCTCGACCTTGATCTCAGCCGTGATGGTGAGTAACCATCATCCTTCACATGACGGACCATGCCTCTGTTTTTACCAGTATTAATGAGATTCAGTGCTAAAATTCATGAATATAAAGTAGGAATAATAAATATCAAACACAAATTATTAGTAACTACACTATAAAAGCACAGAAACCTAATCCAAAGCCATTATAAAACAAATTTTAAATCGATATATAAACTACAACTAACTCCATATCCAATATGATAAAAGAGCCCAAATTATGCCAAAACTCAAAAAACAGAATCACAAGGCACTCTTGAATAAGTAAAGCATGTTATTTAAGTTCATTTGCTGCCAATCATGAGAAGGTTTCACTTAACATTTTGGTTCAGAATCCAAGTACTGGAGACATAACCTTTACCTGCATATCATATTTTTCAGATATCTGACAAACAATATGAAACTTTCGAACTGTTTAAGCTCTACCACAAAGTGAGGTGGTTCATCAGCAGCTGATAACTTCCAGCTCTCTTTGCCACATCTCTCTAAACCAAATTATCTTTTTCTTGATGAAAGGAGGGGCACCCCCAACAGAAGATACCTCTATCTCTAGCAGTATGAACTTCCAATGGCTCCCATTCTCTGGAGATCAAGGTCTCTCCTTTTTGCAGTTATAGGCTCTACATTCTTTCTTAACTGGATAGTATAGAAAACCAAGACATCAAATTTTAAAACGTGCATAATGTAAGAAAATAAAACTTTTTTGTGCTTGTAATCTTTCTCACAAACCATGGCTTTGACAGTTCAGTTTAGTAGGACCAAGCATGCTAGCCAAAAATCGAAAATTTTGGAAAGCCAAGCCATTCATCGGTTACAGTTGACAAGATGAGATCAGTAATGAATACTTCTTGAATGACTTTGAAAGATAAGTAAGCAAGTAGCCACTTTATCCCTTTTCTCCTTAGTCTTTTCTAATCGATGAATTCTTTTTGTCTCTCAGTTCACTTTACAATCTGCACGAACAAGACACCAGCAGATGTTATTCTAACCAACAGGAACACATGTTTCATTCACTCCCCACCGAGAGAACAAGCAGCATGCATTAAAGAATAAAAAAGGGATGGCCACCTAGGTGAAATTGTATATTTTGTTAAAAAACTACTAAGTGGGAAAAGAAACCAGGCGGTGACTTCCAGAGAAAGAAAAACTCATCAAAGTTGTCATAATCTAAAACTACCCAAAAAAAAAACACACAAATAGGAAAACTGCCACTTATTACATACACAAGCAATCCCACTTAATTGTAACTCAATGCATGCATCCTTGCTGTAAGTCTGTAACAAGGCATAAACTCGCCACAGCTCTGTCATCTCAACAGTCTTCCCATTTTTCAAATTAGTATTTGTACCTAATCAAACACCCTAATAATTTATAAAACTCAACTAAACATCGTCCCAACTAAATGAAATATAGTAATTATTGATATTTTTAATCAATAAGTACCTAAAAGAAAAAATATAAATTATTACAGTTTGACAGCAAAGTTTATACAGCAAATTCACCATATTGAGCCTTTTCAACATAAAAGATAATACCATAGCATTGCTTTCACAAGGACCACAGCTTGAGGTCTCTGATATATCAAGAACTTTGTCAAGATTAAATATTTCCCTGATGTGCATTCCCATGCACAATTATTCTGAAACCAGCTAGTTTAAGGAGACACTCATATATGATGAGACCTGTTACATGCCAGATGTTCCAATGCCTAAGAGACACTGAAACCCAAACAGGGACTACCCACAAGAATACATAGCAAAAACTGAAGCAAAGAATAGAATGCAGACCTTGAGCCATGGCTGGGTGGTGAAGGTGACCGCGAATAAGCTGTCACACATAAAATATCATAAGTAGTCCACCAAAGACGAGTATCAGTTTTGGACACCATAACTCACACTATCCACAGCTGAGGAGCACAAGTGCAATCTAATAAGTAAGAAATAAAATCCAGTAGTATGTATTTGAAACTGACAATTATATCGTCGCCTTGGGGACCTTCCCGGCGATCGTCTTCTATGGCCACCTCCATATTGATCCCTATGGATGAAATAGCAAATATCATTACCAAAACGTCTCCACATAAAATTTCTACTTCACAGGAAAACTTGAAAGATAAGAATTAAAAAGCTGCACCTTGTGCGCAAAGAAGTACGCATTTCTTGAGGAGTCTTTCTGTTCTCTCCAGCAAACACAATGGTTATCTCACGTCCACCAATAACTTGATGGTTCATTTGCATCTTGGCTTCAGCAGCATCATCAGCATTACGGAACTTAACAAATCCAAAGCCTCGTGGCTCTCTAGAAGGTTTACATCTAGAAGCATCAGATAATGCAAAATCCTAGAAATTATCTATGCTACATTATGCAGCTTTACCTAAATTAAAGCAGCTCCAAGGCCCAAAAAGATGAAAAATGGGCTTCAACAAAACACTAAAAAGTTTTCCTGAACATGTGAGGAAATTTCAACCAATTCTTGCAGTCCCTACCTGAACCACATTTATTCAAACTCAGTCCAAAAACTAAGATACTCAAAGGTTCCTAAACCACAGTTCTTAAACATGCAATGCTTTCTATATTGGAAGCACAGTGTTGATTTATTATGTTAATGCTTATAACTTTTTCTGGTCAAAAGTGATCTCTGTACAATGTACAACTGCAAGACTAGAGTATGGCTAAAGGTCGAAAGCACAAAGCATGCTAGGCTAAGGACGAGCTTAATCCAGGATCTGGACTATGATAGACTGCAGACTTCGTCAACAGAACCTGATGGATTCTTAATCCATGCAAATTGTGCATGACATAATCACTAATTACATTGACAGAAGCATCAACAACAATGTTCTCACCGATTTCCAGGGACTCTAAAAATCAGCTTTCAAACAGTTGAGGAAAGAACTAATTGCTGACTCAAAACTCACCCTGTATAGTAATTCTTTGGAAGATACACATCCTTCACAGGGCCATAACGTTCAAATGGAATCCTAAGATCTTCAGGTCTGCAGAAGAATCAGATAGAATGATAAGATTTAAGTCTTCCTACTAATAATTGCTGAACCCATTCAATACTGAAAAATAGGATATACAGTAAACTGCAAGGAAAAATGGTAAGAATTTATAACATTGTAATTAGACCAGGACCAAATACTAAATTAAACTTTTTTCCTGTTCAATTTTTTGGGTGACAAAGTCACAAAGGTAAGGGGCCATCCAATGAATTATGAATATAATAACAAAGAAGGATAGGTAAAGTCATCTACCACATTAACCACTGCCATGAACAATAAGAAAACTATTTCTCCCACCGAATAGAAAAGAAGGATAATCTCTATAATGGAATGAAAAATTTTTAAAAAAAGTAAGACACTATAGAGGCTCTGTACCCGCAGAGGGTAAGCACTAAAGGGTGGAATCTTGATGACATCTACGCAGGACTCAGGTAGGAAGCATGTATTCATGTTTCTGGTACAAACCCAAAACTGCAACCACAAACAAAAGACTGGGGTTCTTGCAAAAAGCGAAGTGGTTAATACCTAAAGATAGCATGAAAAACCAGGGCAGCTGACAGTGCGAAGTGAAAAAGCTTTCAAAACTACTGGATAGCAACGGGGAAAGATAAGGGAAAACAAATACATACAAGGAAAACAAAACCCTAACCTTAGAAATTTTCAGAAGATAGCAGAATGAATGAATGTAAAAGCAGGAAAGTGAAGGTACCTCGCGTCAAGGGCTATATTTCGAACAAGTAATCCAGAGGGAGGAGATCGTCTATCTCGGAATGACCTACCACCGCGAAACCTGTCTCTAGGGTCTTCGTATCGCTTTCGTGGAAGAGGGCTTCTGCTGCGCCGGGGACTGTAGCTCCTGCTACGGCTTCTATACCTTCCCATTGTCGCAGCTCCCTACTTCTGCTCGTCTCTTCACAACGAAGCTTCAACCTAAATGCCTAAACGCCGTGAATGAGTACAAAGGAGAACCAACGAGATGACAAACAACTCGAAGAGGAAGAGCCGAAGAGGAAATAAGTAAACACAGGAAAGACTTATTATGGAACCGAACCGGAGCGGAACCGCGTTGTTGTAATTGAGCGATCCAAAGTTCCAAACCGTGATGGACCATATTGTTTGCAGGAGATTTAATGAATGTATATATGCATGTGAGCCATCTAGATGGAATTCGATGAAGATGATTCCATCTGGACGGCTCACATGTATCTAGTTGTGTTCAGCCACCCCGGTCATATTGCAACAGCATCCTTGGAAGTTTTTGATAGTAAATAAGAAGCTTAATATTAAGATAGAACCCTATAGCGGTTACAATTATTGCTCTCCGTGGCAGCCAAAATAGCTAGTTTAGTGAAATGTTCTTATAGTACTGGAGATTTGAATTTGCAAAAAGATGTTCTGGGGGCATTCATCAAAACATTAACAAAAAGTGACGTTATGTGTAGCGGCCAAGCAAAATATAGTGTTGTCAAATGATGTATCACTTCCTCTTGGCTACATCAAATTTTTTGTAAAGTAATTTGATGTCTCCCAACATAGTCAATGTCCATTCTTGATCGCCATAAGAAGTGCTTCAAAACCACCACCATTAGAAATCTATCCTATGTCCAAGTAACAAAGACGCTCTTCCCAAATTATCCCCACGCACTACCCTGCAGTCTTTAATAATTCATGATATACCCATGCACACAACATAGTAGTTAATTAGATTGTTGCATAAATATAAAAACACCATACCTTCCAGATTTTCTACTTTACATATTTTCATTTGCGGGGTGAGTGTTAATGCCCACTCCCATGTGCACCATGGGATCCAATTGTGAATTATTGGTGCACTGAGCTATGTTGCAAAACCCTGTGTGGATTAGGTTGTTCGTTTGAAAAACAGACTTCATTCTTTTCTATCCATATGAAATAACATGTTATAATGATGTAAGAAAGAGTTCACCGCTTCCTCTGTTTTGGCAATGGCATATTTAAAATAGTATTTCTACACCAGTCTAGAATTGATTCGCAAGTAATGAGGTCAGTTCGCAAACCAAGCATCCCAGTCGCCCATATGCGCTTAGTTCATTCACAAGAAAATAACAAATGCCAAATCCTTTCATCTTCCTTTTGGCAGAGTGCACACACCATATCACTATCCACCCACTGTCCCAATGTTCTTTTGACTAGTAGACCTGCATTCACCAAATGCCAAAAGAAGGTTTTAAATCTTGAATGCAAAGGAATCTTCCAAAAAAATTGCCACCACCTCTTCTCTTCAAGATCAGCATTTTGTTGTTGATGATTCCTCACAAATTCTCCTGCTAGCTTAATGAAAACTCACTAGATTTTGCCAGGATAAAAAACCATCTACTTCTTGATGTGTTAGTGAAAGATGAGACAATTGTGAGATAATTAAATTGGAATTGGTAAAGCCTTACAAACATTCCCTGTTATGTATGCAATATTGGCCACATCAGCTACCGTGGCTTTTGATAACCAACAATGCATCTCCAGGTTCTCTTTTGCTATTGTACGACAATTCTTTCTCCACGGGGAGGTTTGAAGGCCATTCCCGACTTTTCGATTTATCATCTTTTCTAATATAGGGAATACACTGCACAGGCTTTCCCAAGTCCAAGATCCGCCTTTGCGATTGACCTTGGCATCAAAGATAGAAGTGTGGGGAAAATATTTATCTCGTAACACCTTGACCCATAGTACTTTTGGTTCACTGATAAGTCTCCTTCCTTGTCTTAAAAGAAGTGTCGTGTTGACGTCTTCCATACGTCAGAACCGAATGCCACCTTGACTCATTGACTTACAACATATTCTCCAAGGGATTAGGGTTAATTGTTTTGTCTTTTCTGGATGCCCTAGCCAAAACCTTTGACAAAGACAATCCATCCATTTACAAATTGCTTTACGAAGGCGGAAGCATTGCATTTTGTATTGAGCAATCAATTGGAGAACCGATTTATTAAGGACTTCCTTTCCTGCAAAATATAGATTGGCCGCTTTCCAATTTGCAAGGCGAGCTCTTACCTTGTTTAAAAGAGCTTGTAGATTTTTTTGATTGTGCTCTTCCACACAACAGATACATACCAAGATAAGCTGCATTAACCTTCACTTCTTTGATCCCTAAAACTTGTATCAGTTGTGCTCTCTGTTGTTCGTTGACATTTCTACTAAAGAAAGCCCTGTTTTTCTCCAAGTTGATTTCTTGTCCTGTAAAGTCAAAGAAAATCTCCAAGATAGTTTTTAATGGAGAGTAAATCTTCTCTAACTGCTAGACAAAAGAGAAACGTGTCGTCAGCAAAGAAAATATACGACACCTCAGGGCATTCCGAGAGATTATGATTCCTTTAAAAAGATCCAAAGCCCGATATTCATTGAGCATCCTTGGAAGTTGGAAACTAGAGATTGTGAAGTTTTATTATGACCAAAGTTGCCAAAGGTATGCAACTTTGAGCATTCCGAGAGATTATGACCAAAGTTGCCAAAGGTATGCAACTTTGCATTATCAGGTGATAAAAATAATTGTTTATATCATTTAAGAATGGGAAAATTGATTTACAAATGCTTATTGAAAATACCCTAATGAGTATTTGATTGAATATATTTTAAATACTCAACATTTTCGTTTAATTCAAGATGACCTTAGCACAAATCATAACCAAATTGAAGTTCAAATCCTGTATCTGCATGGGTAGCAGACTATACTTCTCCCATACCCTTCCATCACACGTTTCCAAAAAAGACCCATCTTTGAGCACATATATAGGAAAAGAGCTCTTACAAGTGATCCTCCTCCCTGAATACCGTTGGCGGGGGGGGGTTGGTATTTATGCTTTTGAATTTCATTAAAAGTTGTTGAAGCAACTCAAAAGGCTGAGTGATCCTCCTCCCTGAATACCGTTCTCCCGGGGGGGGGGGTTGGTATTTATGCTTTTGAATTTCATTAAAAGTTGTTGAAGCAACTCAAAAGGCTGAGGTGTTTCCTAAGAATCACCATTTCATTCTTCTACACGGGCAGATCCATATTCTTTGCATCCACCCTGCCCATGCCCATCTTTCCCCTCTCACAAAGGCCTAACAAGAACAACTCCTCTATCAAGACTCGGACCTTATGTGAGGTGAAAAGGATGGAGGCACCGACAGGTTAGGTAGAGAGGGTCTCCACTCCTACACGGTCTCTCAAGTAACAATGTCTGCTTCGAAATGTAACTCCTTATCTCTTCCATCAAATAGGAAGCCAAGAGGATTAGATTTTCTCATAAAAAATTCATAAGCTAATTACCTCATTATGATTTAAAATTTAAAAAGTCCAAAATAAACTTGTAATTTTTTTGCCTTTTCAACCTATTATTTTGCATCCATGTACACAACCGTCTGTGTTATGGTTTCCAAGCCATGTTTTGCATGGAATGTTCCACCTACGAAACAGTTCTTCTCTTTCTGATTTTCCAAAATCGGAAACCCATTGCTTTACACTTATTTGCTTCATTAATTTATTTTGTAATTATTTTTGGCAGTTAAAAAGAAACATATTAATAAATTCCTTAACTCAGAGCGTAACAGGATTAAAGATGCTAAGATAGACGATGGGTTAGTCAAGCGGTTAAAGGCCCACCCTCCCACGGGGAGGTCCTGGGTTCACACCCACTCTGCAGCGTATATTAGTAATTTAATTCCCACCCCATAGTAACAAGCTACCTTTAAAAAAAAAAAAACCCACTTCTGATAAAACCGAAAAACCCCCAATCGTCAAAGAATTTGATTTCCATAACAGATGCCATGCAAAACATGTTTGGACTGTAAGGTTTTCCTTGACAGCCACCAAAGATCCTGATAGATGACGAATGGAATTAGGACCCGGCTTATATAAACAATGGATCAAACATCTAATAAAAATTATCACCCAGAAGTGCTGGGATGAAATGTAGTGAACAGAATAATCATTAAATGGACAACATATTCACAGAAAAGTTTGAACCCAATCAAGCACCAGACAAGAACTTCTAGTTCTTCGGCATCCTCAGCAGGAATTGATGAATTGCCATCCTCTAGCCACTAAATTTCTGCAGAGTCTATAGCTTTCTCAATGGCTTGAATACAAGACCCAACTGAACTTCCCCTCGACATGGCCTCAGCTAGCTCTGACCTAGCTTTTTCATGACGGCGCAACATTAGGATGGTATTTAATACAGCCCATCTCACCTGAGAATCAACCTTCTTCTGTGTGAATCCTAAGCTTTTGAGTAACCCATCTAACTGTTCATAAGGAAGAAGTCGGGAATTAGTAACTTGAGGTATGGAATACAACTAAATGTATGCCATTTGCGTGTGTTCGTTGACAAATAGTCTGACTTCCCCTTAACTCAGAATCCCAAACCTGGTAAATATCAGCAAGACCTCCTTCAGCGTATCCAAATAGATTGTACTCTGTTGCCACACCTGCTAGTGCAATACATGAGAACCTGTTCAACATCTGCAAAGAAAATTAATCCCACTTGTAAAATTTAGTTTGGATAACATAACAAATATAATCAAAAGGAATTTCAAAATGGGATTCAGTTCTCTGTGCAGTCCATGCAAAACATATGCACTATGCGAAAATCGGGTCTTTTATTTCACTCGAAGCCAACAGCTTATGCCCAAGATATCCGCGGTCTTTTGTCATTTGATGGCAATTGGTAGGCAGGACAAAATTTACATCAATTTTCTTCATTCTTGAAACAAAAACCAATTCACATACAGCTTGGACAGTCCTCAAACCTCTTCCATGGTATACAAGATAGAAACATGTGGCAGTTCCAGATTGTAACATGAAGGCAAATTCTCTATCCAGAAGAACAATCAAGCTAGGAGGTTGGTCACTTTCAAATGAAAAATCCATACCTACGACATGAAAGAATCTGAGTGTTTAAGCACAAACAGTTTGTTGTAGTAATATGTTAATCAGTGTGGGGCAACTGTGGCATTTGAAGGCATAATCAATATAATTATATCTTTTAGCAGTTTAGCACCCACAAAAGATTGAGATCTGTGGAATTCAATACTCTCTTCTTTTTTTGGTGCATTTAGACCAGCAGGTTTGAGGTACAATGCCACATGATTTCCATGGGAATAACCTAAAGAATGAAATCTCACCTTCGCAGACACTTTCCCTGCATTAACCTGCATGGAATAGGAAAAATCACAAAGCAAACATTAGCTATTGAAAAATTGCAATGATAAAATCAAGGAAAAATCAGTCTTAATCTCTACCATCCATCGATGGGAATATAAGTTATGAAAAGAGATGCTTCATTACTGTGGAACATTCTGAATATTGGGGAAGATATCCATCAAATGGTGAACAAGGAGGCGATCAACCAGCAGATCACTGTTCTCAGGATAGCCAAATTCATAGGATTCGGGTGTAACTATCTGATAAGTCATGGACGCTAGACTGGGGAAATGCACCACAGGAGCTCGTATGTTCTCCTGCCACTGCTATTATTTGTTCATTTTGTTCCAATTTTCCCCCCGGCGTTTTTCTTTTTCTTTTTTTTTTTTGCCGGGGGGGGGATCCAATAACAGCTCTGGGATACACCCATTGCGTAAAATACAAATAGAGATAGGGGCATCACACAATGCAAAAGACCCGAGCTGATAAAATAATCATGATAAATCAGCAAGTTATCAGCTTACTTCCTCCAGAAACTCAAAATCCACAAAAGTTGTTCCTGCTTGAACATTGAGGGAGCCTTCTTTCCTCAGAGCTTCTAAACTTGACAGTGAATACCCCTTTGGAAGTACTCCAAGCAAGTAAGCTATCAAGAAGTGACCAGCTTCATGCTTACATAAAAAATTTATGACACAATTACTTCACAAAGAAAGAATACATACAGATGGAAGTATGTCAACAATCAAGCTTTTGCCCATCCTTATAGTATGCAAAATAAACAAATTAAAGACATACAAAGAAACAATATAACACCAAAAGAGAAGATAAACCAGCTGATGCAACAAAGGGGTAAACTTTTAGATACACTAGATAAGAACAGGAATTACCAGATACGTAGGTTTCAGATTTGCTTTATATCTGCTACTTTCTAGAGTGAAAAGATTTACTTAAATCACCAAAGTTGGTTAGAACTCATGCTAGAAGCCTAGAAGTCGACTTCCTAAATTGGCCCAAAAATCTATTTTGAACCATGATGGAAAAACAGGAGGAAAGGGTGCATAACTTTCTGTACCTACTTACATTTTTTTCTCACTCATTTTGAGTTTCATGCTAGAAAAGGGGATACCCTACCACCCAAAGAAACCATATTATATTCAATGAAACAGAAAAATATTGCTCATGGTTCCTAAACTCAGATTCATACTATATTGGCTAGGATAGATACTGGCTGATATCACCCCAACAGTCCTATACAGACAACAATATACCAATATTACAAAGCAGTGGGAAATTTTGGAAAGTACAAAATCCCTAGGATGGTGGATGAACCATTGTGGAGGGAAACTTCATCCATTATTTTTATTTGTTCTTCTGTATACTTCCCTTCAGACTGATTGTGAGCTTTGTTCTCATATTTTGGAGCGCATAACTGGAGCTTTCCACTCAATTAAGGTGCATTTTTCATCGGATATCATGGTTTTAAAATAGTCAAAATGAGGTTGGCGCACGCTCATCATGCACGGCATTAGTGCTGGCCAGCTTGCCAGCTTTGGGATTAAAAATCTGACGAAATGGAAAGCAATAGATGCAAAACTTCAAACCCACTTGAAATTTCTATTCTTAGCAATTCAACTCTTAAATTGAAAGGGTTGGGGGGGGGGGGGGGGGATGAGGAACACTGACTGCACAAGGATCCTGCCATGCAGTCTCGGGATGGTCATACCATATGCAGCCTTACCTCTGGCTCTCCTAGAGAGGCTGTTTCCAAACTAATATCGACAACCACTTGGTCAAATTGGAGTAAACTCACCGTTAAATCCACAAAATAAATACAGGATATTCACTTCTTTAAAAAAATCAGATCAAATCTACTAAGTTCAGTAATTATTTCAAAAAGGATATAAGTAAATCAGGAAGAATTTGGCACATATCTTACCTGAACGACCCTATTATGATACTTTGGACTCAGCATGTGACCAATTGTATCAAGAACCAAATTTCCAATTCCTCCATTAAAGGAGATCTACAAAACAAATTGGTAAGCAACAGTAGTTCATGAATTCAACGAAGTTTGAACCACCAACTAGGAATCTCTGAGTTAAACATCAATAATGGAGATTGTTATAGAAGTGATCTAGAAATCTTGCAGCATTGCAGAGTCCAGAGTTCAGTAACAGCCTACAAGAGAAGCAAACAACCCCCCCCCCCCCACAAAAAAAAAAAAAAGGGCCATAGAATCCAGAATAACATTAAATGCATGACTTTGCAATAGTTAAGGTATGCATCCTGACCAAACTACAGAGCTACACCTCAGAAAGAAAGTTTCCAAAGCAGTATACGGGTACTTCAATAAATGGATGCCCAAGCAGTTCACATGCATGTCCCTATCAACAGTAACAAGGGCTTATTTGGAAGTGAGAAGGGTCCACGTATCGCCAGGGGTTTCTTTTAATCATTTCATTGCCCCTTAGTGCAAGCAACGGGTGAGGTGAGCATTTCCTAGAGGAATCATCATAGGCATATGTACCTTCAATCTTTCAAGACATGATATGATTTTATTTGTATATACACATCCTAACGTTGATGCCCTCAAGAAGGCTATAAATGTTCATTCATTGATTCCTATAAATAGCATATTTTCTTTCATCAATTATCTTATCAGACATCTCAATTCTATCTTCCCTAGCAACTCAGCTAACCAAAAAGGGTACTACTGCTATCATCTCAAACTCGGCTTGTGTTAGTTATGGATGTGATCTTCTCTGTAAGTCCATCTATTACCCCTCGCTGGCACCTCTTTGAGCGGGTCTAGAAGTTTTGGTGAAGCTTCATTGATTCCTCTCAATACTGTCGATAGTGATAGTAATCCCTTGAATGAGTTCATAATTGAACCACAGGATACTTCAGAAGGGGAATTACAAAGACCACATAACATAATCAACAGCCTTGCAGTTCTATTCTTGAAAACTGAAGGCTGACCCCTACGACCACCACACCCAACGATGTACATCTTTGGCAACAACTCTACCCAACCAAGGCCATCTACCTATGAAGTTTCTACTCCATCTCGTAATGCTCTTCCTTATAATATCAATGATCCTTCTCTTGAGTTACTAATAATTGCAATTTGAAAAGGTGCTAAGAACAAGTACTCTACATCCCATGTCTAATGTTGTTTCACATATCACTCTTTCACCTTCCTATGTGTTTGTATTTGTCTTATTGTTCCTCAGAAGTGGTAGGAGGCACTTGCAGGCCCTATGTGGAAAGAGGCCATGCTTAAGGCATCCGGAAAAATGATGGCTGGAAATAGGTATCTCTACCAAATAAGAGATCTCTGAGTTGCAAGTGGATGTTCACAGCAAAACAAAAGGCAGATTATAGTATGGACGGTGCAAGGTCAGGCTTTTTCCTAGGGGATGTGCCCAAGCCTATAGGGTCAATTTCCGTGAGACATTTGATCCTGCAGCAAAAATTTTGTTCTTTCCTGTACAATCAACCTGGAGTGCGAACAGGTAACCCTGATTTCTCTTGTCAGAGAACTCATGGAAAGATGTGAAAAATGAAGCGAGCTGGTGTGGCAGGTTTCAAAATGATCATGCCAGGGAGTCTATACTAATGACAAATATTGACCACACGTTATTTACCAAACGCTTGGGTGAAAAATATAATAATTCTTATCAAGATTGTAGTTACTAAAGTGATCCTAATGAAATACCTCTTGAATTTTTACATGGGAAAAAAATTTAGATTAAAAATATCTGGAAATTACGCTTTTTTGCTTCACATCAAAGTTACAGGCTCCACTAAAAGAATCTCTCCCCCTCAAAGAAATTACATCCTTGATCTCCTACCTGAGGCAGGAATTCTAATTAAGCCAATACTCCTCTTAAAAGCAAATACAATGACCAATTGACAAATGCAGATCTGAGGGGTTTAAAGGGAGGCTGATATCTCTCTCACACACTCAGCTGGCATTTCCAGATCTCAGAGGTTTAAAGGGAGGCTGATATCTCTCACACACTCAGCCTGGCATTGCCTATCCCATTAATATACAATGTCAATATGCATAATCCTAATTCATACTCAGTTGGATATTGTCTCCTGAATCATTTATTACTTTAAAGTAAGCTCCAGGGGAAGGTATCTAATTCTCTCATGAACCTCTTCTTATGGAGACCTCCACTGATGCAGTGATCCCAAGTTGGGCAGGTTCTCCTGATGACGAAATTCACTCATTGGTCGGCAGAAACCATGGTACCCGGAGAAACAAGCCGTTGTTTCTTAATTCAGTGCTGAAGCTAAGTTTCAAGCTATAGGCCATGATATTTGTGAATTTCAGTGGCTATAGGATCTCCTGTTGGATCCGAGTGCTGTCAATGATACTCCCTGAAATTATATTATTATTTTATTTCAGTATAAATCTTAAGAGAGTTTTTTTCTTTTTAATGAAAAAGCAAACATGTATTACTAACTGCAGCTATAAGAGTGAACACAGTTAGTCCTTGGTATTCCTATTGTTACTAGTAGTTCTACTTGCTAGATAAACAAACGAGTCTTTGAGTGTTATGGTCATAATACAAACCACAATTCTCCCAGCCTTGCATCAACGAGCATAAAGTAATATCATGAAACATCAGACAAGGCAACTTAATATCTATGCTTTGATCTGCTTCAACAGAGGCCACAACACTCAAAACATTGAGAATGTTCTTTACTGCGAAACTGAAAGACACTCCAATTCCTACTGATGCCGTTACCAGTGGAAGAATAAGGCATTCAAATTAAACTGAAAATTCTCCACATAGGACCAATATCATGATTTTATCAGCAGCATAGGATCAACATCAATATCTTGAAAAAAAATAAAATAGACAAATACGAACTAGTCTATGAATAGAGGTTGCAAAACTGACTCAAAACTAAAAAAGGAACTTACTGCATCTACTGACCATAGAAACAAAAATCCTAGAGACAAAAATAGAATTTGTTGTTGGGTAAACCCAAAAGCAGCCCATGCAGAAAGCCCTCCTGAAACAGCAGCAAGTTGAAGACCTCTTTCTATTGAACCCAGTGTACCATCCGTGGGTGAAAGAAGAGATTGAGTATCAATTCCATTCAATTTTAGTTCGTCCAAACTATACAGTCTTTGGGGGACCTGCACTACCGAATCAACATGAAGCTATAAATAACATATATTCCTTCATTTTCTAGCCAGAAACAGAAAATCTTTTACTTCCATGCAAACCCAAACAGAACAATTGAGGAACAAAGTTAACAAAGAGTCACGGGAATGAAAGTTTATCAATAGTGCAATTCAAGCCACACCTTTTTACAAGAGCTCTATTTACATATAGAGATAACAATCCAGAAAACTAATGCACTGGTGTTCGCAAATTTGTAATTTCAAACTTCAACCAAGTTAGAAGAAAGAAATCCCGTCACTAAAACCATACAAAAAGACAGTCGAACTATGATAACTTTAGCCATGCAGGAAAAGAAAATATTTTAATTCGGTTCCTGATGAACATTCTGATAATTTAATTGCAAATTTGATAATCAAAAAATAAGAAGTTGACATTCCAAGCATTCTAATTTCATATGCATGCACATGAACCTAAACTTTAGCCCAAAAGATTTTCATCTATGGCTCTGCCAGCTAGCCAGTGCTCGAAGACAGTTATTAACAAGAGATGGATGTAGAAAAACCAAATGACCTGCCTTGCTGAACCAAAAGCAATGAGACCACCAGGCTTTCCCTGCAAATCTTGAACGATAGACAGGGCCAGTCTTTCTTCTCCCCTTTCAAGATGATTGTCAACTTGTTCTAAAACTTGCAATCGCGAAACAGATTGCGAAGAACGAACAGTGTTGAGCACCCTAAGTCTTACATGGGAGCAGACTGGCAACCCACCGCACCCAACCCCTAACCCCATTCCCACAGACGAGGCAATCAGGCAGAAGCTCAACCATTTGGAGTTCTTCCCAAATAAGTGAATTCCAAGTTCTGCATCAATCTCCACCACACAAATCAGTAGTGACTCACAAGTAATCCAAACCATTTTTTCAATTCCCAAACTTTGAACCGACTATATGCCACCCCACTGTGGCCCACAGTTCTATTTTGTCACCAGCGACCTTACAAGTTTTCTTTCACAGGTTAGCACTTGGACCCCATCGAACATTTCCAATACCAGAAAGATAAAAATTAGGGTTTCCTTTTAAAGAAGGTTTGAAAAGAAAAAAAAAAAAACAAACTTCGACACAATAGTTGATCGAAATTGATATATTTCCATTCATATAGCAGGTGAAGCCATCATATACAAACAAATAACAGGAGTTTATTGTCTCTTTTTCTTGCAAAAAGTTATAGGTGTTTTCGACGGATGGACAATATTTCAATTTCAACAACGCAAAAAGGATCCCCTCCTAACCCTAATAACAGAAGACTACACCTAAGAGATGGGGGAAGGAGTGGTGCCAAGCATCTAATGATTTAAAATTCTTGTGATGCAGATCCAGGCTCGCCTTTTCCCTTCCCAACCTTCTTCGGCAATAGAGTTTGGTGAATATTAGGCAAAACACCTCCGTTAGCGATGGTAACGGTGCCGAGAAGCTTGCTCAGCTCCTCATCATTTCTCACCGCAAGTTGTATATGCCTTGGAACAATGCGATTCTTCTTGTTATCCCTGGCTGCGTTTCCAGCGAGTTCGAGAACCTGATCAAATTACAACGAAAAACTCCATTAAAATCCATCGTTGAATCAGAAATTCAAATAAAACAATGAATAAGACCTAATTTCTTCGTACCTCAGCCGCAAGGTACTCGAGAACTGCAGATAAATAGACCGGAGCTCCGGCACCAACTCGCTCGGCATATTTTCCAGCTTTCAGAAATCTGGCGATTCTTCCAACAGGGAATTGGAGACCCGCCTTATGCGATCTTGAGACCGATTTGGTGGATTTGGGCTTCCCTCTTCCACCCTTCGTCGACGCTGCTGAACTCATCTTTTCTGTAATTCGAAATTAATCGCAGAGATTACAATCAGACACAAACTACACAGATTTCTTTCGCGATCGATCACAATTATAGCAGTCG
This sequence comes from Hakea prostrata, assembly GCF_041222555.1. Lineage (NCBI taxonomy): Eukaryota > Viridiplantae > Streptophyta > Magnoliopsida > Proteales > Proteaceae > Hakea > Hakea prostrata. The sequence goes on from NC_142603.1 coordinate 46,766,669, forward strand.
AAGCATAATTTATATAGGTCGCGCATGAGATAGTTATAGAATGATGCTTTAATTCTATTTGTTCGTCAAGCAGCACACGGATCGCCAACGTGGAAAGTATCTTTTCCCCAGTTTGATTTTTAGGAAGAAGTCAATTGGGCTAGGAAAGAACTAACCCGTGGGTTAAGGCCAGGCCCATACGATCACAACTTGCACGGGCTCAAAGAAGGCGGACTTGTTGAAAATGATGTTTTTTTTTTTGGGTTCAAAGACACTTTATTATACATAGGGAAATTGGGGGATGGCGATATTATATATGTCGGTTCTTAACCATTCTACTAACCCTCCATTGGCGTTGAAGGTGATTTTCATGTTACCCTTTCTATATGAGTTTCAATTCGATATGGAATCGGTATTTTGTACAGTATTATAGAGTTTATATCATAAGATAACTGTACCAAATACTCAACAATACAAATATGTCATACCTATGTATTTGGTACAAAACAATTTTGATAATCAGGTGTAGTATTATAATTTGTATCATTTTGTCTATTACCATTGTTGTAAATGTATGCTGGGGTAGGCTTGTCCTTTTACATAGGTTTAGGATATGGCTTGTCTTATGGATTAGTTTGAGGGGCAATGTTGTCTTTTCACTTACCATATTTGTATACATGAAATTGGGGGTTAGGGCTTTGGTTGTTCATTCGACTCATACAACTCTCTCTCCTCTCTTTCTCTTCTCTCTTCTTCTCTGGCTCTCGGTTCTCTCTGGTTCTGCTAGTCTCTTGCTCTCGGTTTTTTAGTGCTACTCTGGTTATGCCCTAAATTCTCTTCAAGATTGATGCTCTAATGGTGGTTAATAGCTTCAGCTATTGTATGTGTTGAAGGCACTGTACAGAGGTGTTATTGACTTGCGCAGGAAGGAGAAAAGCTTCGGTTGGACTGCTGGTTACAGGTGTGGTCATTCCAAATCTTGTATATTCTCTCTTATTCCATGTATAGAGTCTTCACATCTTGATTTAGGGTTGTAACTTTAATTTAGCTATTTGATGGTTGCATGAGCTTAGTGAGTACTCAACTCATCCTTGGATGTAGGTCTTAGGACCGAACCAAGTAAATACCCTGTGTCACTTGCTTGATTCCTTTATTCTCTTTATTTCTTGGTTATAATCCGCTACGTTTAGGTTAGTTTTCTTAACAACCATTGTCGTACTATTTGTTAAACAATACAAACTATGTCATACTAATACCATATCATATCTATTCGGTACAATATATTGAGATATAAACCATGCAATTTCAGTTTTGAAAAATGGCATACGATATGAATTCTTTCTTTTAGGACACAATATGAATTCGTATGCCTATCTTTTAGCATCGGTAGGCTTTTGACCCATCATAGTCAAGAGTCGAATCACTTCCCCATGGTAGTGCTCCCCTAAGGTTTTTCAGCATTCATTTTTGTGTGGGGGGTCCATATAAGACCCATTGGAATCTTATCCCTAAACTATTTTATCAGTTTTAGATGTGAATTCCGTACATATGTGGTTTATTGAATTCCGTACATATGTGGTAAAATAAACGTAGTGCTCCCTAGACACAGAGGTGATCCAGACACCATAGTTGAAGAGGGTAACAAGTTTAGGCTGAAATTTTATGAGGTTGTTATAAATGGAACATCTATTTTCTTTTAGATGAAGGACACGTATTTATTAGTCACATCCAAAGATTGATATAAAATTTGAAAAATATAAAATTTTTATTATAATTTAATTTCAACCTATGGATGTGACTGATGAATTGGTGTCCTTCATCTAGAGGGAAATGAGTGATCAACTTCCTACCTGATAAAATTTCGGTATAGTCCATATTTGGTCAAAATTGAGTGGGCCACTAGATATAAGAATCTCACTCTTCCCTCCTTGAGTTGAAAGCTTGAAGCCAACATTTCATAAAAAGGGCTTTTTATGGGCTGGGCTGGGTTGGTTTGAGCCCAGGTGCGATGGCTCTCGTATAATGCATTCTCAACTGTTTAAGGTAAGAAAACCTTAAAGTTCATGAAATATCTACCTTTTTGGTTTCTCAGCTAATATTTTTTTTCTTTTGGTGTTTACACGCCCACCCGCCAACAAAAGAAAATGGTCAAAATTTTTAACTCCTCACCATGTCTGATGTCACCATTTGATCAAATCATTTAACATCTGGTTAACGACACATGCGATGAGTAGGATGGATCACATGACATCTGGTCCACCATGGGATATTTTTTTAATGGGGCTGAACGCATTAATTTTTTAAGAGTCTAAGTCATACGCGACGAATATTTGAGAATACTAAATATGTCGTAAATTATTCTTTTTCAGAAAAAAACAGTCGAGGTTTCCTATAGAACAGCCATTTGCTTTAAATTTCCATCACTCTGTCAGACGAGGGTTCCAACAAGTAGCATGGAGTTAATGGCATCTCATTGACTTCATCCCCGGATCACCTTTCCGTCGGGGGAACACATCCCCATGGCTTCCTGACCACAAAAATCAGTAGGTCTCACTGGTGAAAAAGATTTTTTTTTCAAAAAGTATTTTTCACCGTGGGCCCCACAGGTTTTTGTGGTCAGGAAGCATCGTATAACACAAAGTACTCCCCGTCGGGGTCGTAGATCCGAAATCCTTAGCTGAAGGTGTCTTGAAACCAACAAGTCTTCTTGTGATATCCATCAGCTTTGACATTCAACAATTCTCATCGCTTTCTTCAAGCTTTAAATATGTAGGTAATTTTCATCTGGACCCCCTGAGGTTTGGTCCAGGTCACTTTTAGTCCAGTTTAAGTTTTCTTTTGCATATGGCTCCCCTGTAGTTTCAATAAATGATTAAATAAGGACAAGCTTAACAGAAAATGTTAGTTTAATAAATCTTGTGACAAAAATACCCTTGTGCCCTCTGAATTTTTTATTTTTTTAATTTTAGAGATCAAAACCATAAATGTTGATATTTTTTGCTTCCTCCCACAAAGGCTTCTTCTTCATCATTGCCATCGTCTCCAAGATCTGACCACCGGCGCGGGGCCACCACCTCCGCCTCCACCTCCTTCACGGCTGATCAAACCCAAAACAAGACGAACATTCCATTAAGTAGAGTGTAAGGAAAATGTTGAAAACCCATAAGAAGTTGCGTCGGAGGAAACTGAAAATTCAAGAAAGATGGTTTTCTGGGATGCAGTTCGTCATGAATATCCCTAATATTTGAACATATTCTGAAACTCGGAAAAAATGTCTAAGGTAGAAAAAAATGCTTACCGCTTCAATGTCAACGTTGTAAACAAGGAGTTTTCGTCGCTGACGGAGACTGATCTGCTAGGCGACAACAGTGTGAGCGACGGCCAAAACCCAGGAACAAATGAACAACTCCAATTCCATCACTCTGTTATACCCTTTTCCTCCTTTGCTTTCCCCTTCGCCGGCGCCGGCGCTTGATGATCCCGATCCGTCAAAGAATATATATGAGGCCTTGGAACAAAACAAATACCAAAGAAAGCAGCGAACACAGGGCTATAACCCCCAAGTATGGCCCTCGAGACAGCATTGGTCCATCACACAAATAATAGGCACCTACAGCAACATCCAACAACAATCAAAATCCCCAACTTTTTAAAAAATGATACCCACACAAAGCAGTATATAAGTAGAAATTGAAGTTTCCGCTTCTTAATTTAATTCTTACATATGATCAGGGCTGATCTAACTATGGAGATGAGAGGTATATCGATCAAAGAGTATTTGAAATCATAGTTACTTAGATAGAAGAGAGAGTCCCAAATGAAAGAGGAAGTGAAGTGGATAGATTGCAGAAGGAAGAAACGCGTTTGCTATGACAAGAAGAAGAGGAGCAAAGAAAACCAGCAGAGAAATCAACAGTCACCAAGAAAAATAGGGTTTATAAGTTATGTCGACAGATCTGGACTGAATTGCAGGCTTGGGGGACAGTGAGACGGTGAAGCAAAGAGTTTCTGTGAGAAATATTGACAAGGGTTTTTGGCCTCCTGCGCAACGATTTAGCGAGTGGAGGTGGAACGAGAAATCCCGCCTTATTCTCCTCTGACGCAAGATTTTGATCTTTAAATGTGTCTCACTCTCAGATCTTTCTCGTCGACAGTTTCCCCACTCCTTCAAATCCTTGAACTTGGCTGCATTCCAGCTAGGTTTGATGAAGAACTTTTTTGAAGCGTTCCCTCTTCTACAAACTTTGATAGCTTGATAGTTTAATCTTGTCCCTTCACCAGGTTATCCATTCTTCATGTAACTAGCATCTGTAATGGTAATATTAACTTACTTAATATGATGCAAGAATTGACTCCTTGGAAATTCTTTTACTTTTATGTAAATTATATATGTTCATGTATATATTAGGTAGAAGGATATTACATATGCCACCAAATATAGTTGAACTCATGATCTCTTCACTAAGAAGTATTAATCATCGTAATTGAGCCAATACTTTGATGATAAAATCCTTTAAAATGAGAGAGATTCGGATTACTCTCTATGATAGCTAAACGATGTTAGACCAAGCATTTTACCTTAATTTAAGCAAGAAGAAGACACGAAAGATTGATTACGGAGTTCGGTTCTTTTGAACCAACGTCTCCGGGACTCTAGATAGAATCCGATCCAATATAATTGTAGAAATTACAGATAACAGGGGGAAAATGAAAGGTACTGAAGTACCCGTATATGGCAACCATTTTGAACTCAAAATACCAACGAGTCTCCCTCTTCACGTGATGAACGAAAGCCCTCTAGAATCTCCTCAAATAACAGATTATAGAAGGAGATTCAATCAACAAGAAATAATCCAGTCTTCACCGAATCACCCTCAAGAAAGCCATCGAGTGTTCCCCTTCCTTCGCTGAGCACCTTCTCTTTAGAGTGCCTCAAAAATCATTCAAGAATGAAGATCAAAGATGAAGAACAAGGCAGAACCATCGCCAGAGCTCAGAAAACCCCAAATTGCATTTTGCATACGAATGAAAATGAACCAGCCCAAAGGCTTATGATCCCGCACAAATACGAATGAAAGTGAACCAGCTGGTTCAATAGCAAACCAGCTTAACACATGAAATACCCAGATTACCCCTTACACTCTCGACTAACCCAATTTATCTCCTTAGTTTACTATTCTTTTTCTTTTTGGAAAAATACCATTATTATCTCTTTAAATGTACGGAATTGAAGCTTATCAAAGTGGGAAAAAAATACCTAAGTATGTAACAGTTTGAGTTGAATTATAGGATAAAGTTGGGTTAGGCAGTCTAGTCTTCCCCTAAAATTTATGCATGCACGAATTGGATAGAAGCCAAATTTAAGACCTTCAACTAATCTTATAATAGGGGCCATTGAGAGGTTCCTCTAGATAGCTTCCACAAAGAAATATGTTTTGGAGTCTTCCGATATTGATTAATAGGCAGTGAAGAGAGATTTTTCTATTCTTTAAACATAGATGAATAAAAGCTTGGCTCAAAGTTTATGTTCTCTAAGAGCTTAGATACCTTTAGGTTATGTCGTAGCGGATTCTAAAAAGGTTTTGTTTTCAACCCGGTTCAATGACCTACAGGAGTGGGAAACTAATCAAGGAAAACCTAACCATGGCTAACGAAAGGACTCTGATGTTCAAGTTAGAACACCACTCAACCAATAGTCTTCGAGCAAGACAAAGAGTCAAGCAAATACTTAAGTGAAAAACAAGGAAGAACAAGATCCTATTACAAGAGGTAAAATTCGGTTGTTAAGGGTCAGGAATAAATCATACTCTTGTTGCCCTAATACCAAAGGTGGAGGGTGCTGCTAATGTGTCTCGATTTCAACCTAGCCTATGTACTACTAGCTATAAAATAGTTGCAAAATTAATGGCCAATCAGCTCAAGCCTTTTCTTGATAAGTTAGATTCCCTTTTTAATAAGCCTTTGTTTTCTATAGGCAGATTTATGATAACATTGTCATTGCTTATGAGATTTTTTATTTTTTAAAAGCTAAAAAATCATGTAAGTCAGAGTTTGTAGCTATTAAACTATATTCTTTTTTCTGGTAAATAAATTATATCTTTCAAAGGCTTATGATCTTGTTGAATGGAATCTTTTGTTATTTGTGCTTAAATTTTTTGGTTTTCATTCCGATTGGGTTAATCTGATGGCTGATTTGATAACATCTTGTACATTTTCTGTAAAACTCCAATGATATCTCTTCGATTATTTCAATTCTTCAAGGGGGCTTCAGCAAGGGTACCCCCTTAGCCCTTATTTATTTCTTTATGTAATGGAGGTCCTATCTCAAATACGAATGGCAAATAGAGAATTAGGTTCGTTTAGAAGTATTAAAATTGGGAGGTACCCCATGAGATCACTCATCTCTTCTTTGTTGATGATGCTTTTATTTTTAGGTGCTAACTCTATTAAAGTAGCTTTAGATTTATTTTCTGACACTTCCGGTCAAAGCATTAATTATGAGAAGAGTGGTTGCTTTTTAGTTCTAATGTTTCACCTCAGGGTCGAAGATTTTTGTCTCAGATTTCAGGTATTCCAGAGATGCCCATAGCAAGCAAATACTTGGAAACTTACTTGTTTCCTTCGCGCTCTCGAGTCAAGGACTTTAGTTTCCTTCTTGATAAGGTGGCCTCCCGTCTATCGACTTGGAAATCCAACTCTCTCTCTTACGCAGGTAGGCAAGTCATGGTAAAAGTTGTTCGCTTTGCGATCCCCTCCTTATTGGAGTGCTTCAATATTCCTAACACCATTTGCAATAAGCTTGATTCTTTAACTTTTTTATTTTGGCTAGGATCCTCAAAAGGTAATGCCAAGGGAGCCATAATTAGAAAAGCTATTGCCTTTAGTCTTGTTGGATTGGGATTAGGTTTTCAACAAAGCTGTGTGCATAATCAGGGCCTTACTTCTTAAACAATCCTGGAGATTGATTAATGAGCCCAATTCTCTTTGGGCCAAAGTTATTTGAGGGAAGTATTTCCCTTCAACCTCCCCTTTTGACCCAAAACTGTGGGAGAAGAAAGGCTCTCGGGCTTGGAATAGCAATGCTTCGACGCTTCCCACTTTGAAAAGCCTGGTTATGCGTAGGATTGGGAATGGATCTTCCACTTATTTTTTGTTGGATCCCTAGATTCCCTCTTTGCCTACCCGTTCAATTCCACCAAATATTAAACCTTCGCTTAGCATAACTAAGGTTAATCTAGCTATTCAAAATGGGAATTGGAATATCGATCTCTTATTTGCTCTATTTCCTATTCATTTTGTGTCTGAGATTCTTGAAACCAAGATTTCTACTGAAAAAGACCATTGGCAGTGTATTTTATCCGAGAACGGCAAGTTCACTACTAGGATGGCTGCATTACATCTTTCTCCTAATCTTAATTTGGATGGAGTTAAGTACATCAAATGGTTGAATTTCTTTCTTAAATTACCTTTACACCCATTATATAAGACCTTCTTTTGGAAATTACTTCATAATGGACTTGCAGTAAAAGGAAGGATTTTTAAGTGGGAAAAACTAATGGATCCATATTGGCCCTTCTGTTCTCAATCAATTGAGACTGCTTGGAATTTATTCTTGAGTTGTCAAGTTGCTAAACGCATCCATTTTGCAAGACCATTGGGCTTAAGGATATAATTCTGTAAAGCTGGTTCTTTATTTGAACTGTGTTGTCACTGGTGCTCTGAACTAAGGTGGCATAAATCCTTACTCAGATGCTTTATTTATGTCTTTGCTGTCTCTTGCTACTACATTTGGAAAGCTAGATATTAGTTGGTGAAAAATGGTAAGTTAGTAAAACCAGGTAATGTTCTGGAGATGATCTTTTACTGGCTAAAAGAGCTTAATGTAAAACCACCCGATGATATCACATATTTTCAAAGTTTCTCTCAACCATACATCCCCTCATCTACATCATGTTTTAATAGTTGGATTAATATAATACTAAAGATACTTTGGTGGTTGCAAGTGTCTGGAACATTCCTCTGAAGCTTTGGAGATGAGGATACTTTTTGGTGAGTAAGGGTCGTTGTGTACATACTCAAGTGGGTAAGGATGCTTTTGAAACTCTTCTGGAAGTTGTGTTAGATGGAGGGTTGTAAGGCGTATCAAAGGCGTCACTTCAACTTTCAATTCAGCAAGTTTGGTCTAACAACCCTACCTTATCTTCCCTTTTGCCCAAACCGAATGAAATGTGTTGGCCTCAAGGTGCGATATTCTGGCAAGATTCGCCGATTCGCCCTTTAGTGAAACTAGGCAAACCAAAGAATTTTGTTGATTGTTCGCCGACATTTTTAGGAGGTGCAGACACAGTTTCAGGTGAAGTTCGACATTTTCAAAGGTGCAAACACAATTTCAAGTGGGGTTTGACATTTTTCAGAGGTGCAGTGCAAGGTGCAATCTCAGGGAAAGGGTTTGTGGGCTTTGGGGAGAGGTTTGGAAGAACTCGAGCAAAGAAGAAGAGGATGAGGTATCACTACAACAACAGCCTACATTCTAGCAATCTTTGTGAAGAATCAGAGATTTTCGCCTGTATTTCGTCAGTTCGCCGAAAAATCACTGATTTTTTAGCAATATGTGGAATAAATCGATTCCGCCCCCATTTTTGTTTCATTCCTCACTGAATTGGCTGAAATTCAGCAATTTCGCCAATATGTTTTCCTTTGGTTAGCCTTATCCTATAGCACTAGTTTTGTAGAACTTATCCATCAAGCTTGGTCAGGCTCATTTTGATACTATTCTTTGGCCTACTTTGATGTTTTCACTTCAGTCTTGTGTTCTCTAGGAAATTCAATGGGATTCCTTAGAACCCTGTTGTACTCCAGGAGTAGTTGTAAATACTCTTATGTAATGTTTTATGTTCTATAATATCAAGTTTGCTTTTCCCATTAAAAAAAAACTACCAAGCTCTTCTAAGTGATATGATACTTGGTTTTGGAAGCCCTATTGGTGATGAGGACTCAAAAATCGAGAATGATTTGGGATCAACTTTCTCACCCTCCAAGAAATGCTGTCACCCAGTGGCGGAGCCACGTTGGGACCGGAGGGGGCCATGGCCCCCCCCCCCCCCCGGATTTTTTTAAATTGTAAGTATCCTTGTTTTTTTTCCTTATTTCTCTATCTTTAAATGTGAAATACCACTATTTGGCCCCCTCCAAAAATTAAAAATAACAATTTAAGATAAAAATGATGGGTACAAATGTCATTCATAATCTCTATCTAATGGTTATCATTAAATCTTTAGTTTTAAGGAATAAAATGTTAAATTCTAATTAAAAACTAACTCACGATCCCTGAATTTCTCCTTATATATTCTTTCTTATTTTAATTTCTATTTATTATCTCATAAATCTCCTCTTTTATTCCTATTTTTTCTCTTTTTTTTCTCACACGTCTCACAAAATATTGAAGTAGTTAGCAAACTTTGGAATTTTCCTAAATCTTCTCCACATCACGTATTCACTCTCTTTCTCAAATTATTCCTTTCTCTCTCTCACACTAACGAATTTTTTATTAATTTACCTAATTTTTAATGGAGACTATACATTAAAATATAATAATATATTCTGATATGGGACCTACAGTGGGTCCCACATACATTCGGCCCCCCTCCATTTTCAATCCTGGCTCCGCCCCTGCTGTCACCTAAGACAAAGTAAATCCTCATGGTACGGAAGATCCTACAATTTTTACTCTCAGTCCTCTTACTCGGATGTTTCCTTGTCCAAGTCATTAATATGTCAAGTTACTAAACAAATATTATTTGGATATGCTTTAGGCACGTGGTATTCTTTCAAGCATAAAGTCAAAAACTTGACTCTCATTGTTACTTAATATTCAAAGAAGGGGCATGAATGCTAAATCAATGCAACGAAGAGACAAATCAAAGAATTGTTGCCATAATCTTACTTCCTTTTACGACTAATACGATTTGGATTTAAAGTTCCTTCCTTTTAGAGTTAATGTTATTTACATTTATTAAGAGAAAAATGTCATATTTATATTTATATTTATATTTTCTTTTCTTTCAAAAAATTGATTCTTTAAAATTAAAAGGTATAATTTCTTTGTGCTATTAATGAGGCACAAAAGTAACATCTTAATAGTATAAAAACTCAAAAAGTGGCACTAATACTTTTCCTTGATATTATTATGAAGACATTAAAAATGTGTTTGCTTGCAAGTCAAAAGGGAAAGAGAAATGAAGGACGGGAAAGGAAAGTGAAGGAAAATAGAGTGAAACGAGTGGAATTATTTTTCTCTCTTACATCTTTTTTGGGTAAATTTTTTTTCCTTTTATGTAGTTTAATTGCAAATGGAGTAAAATGAATTTACCAAATTGCTTGGTTGGCCCTAGAATTGATGTAAAGTTAATATAAAAACTTTATAAATCAACCAATTTTATTTCGAGAGCCATAATTATGGTATTCTTTTTTTCTTCTTCTTCTTCTTCTTCTTCTTCTTCTTTTTTTTTTTTTTTTTTTTTTTTTTTTTTTTTTTTTTGGTCTTTTTTCAATATAAGCATGATTATGTATTCCATGATTTCCATCCCACAAAACTCTTAAAGTAAGATATTTCATTGAAACATGAAATTCTTTATCAACAAACCCACACTTCATGGGCCTCCAGTCACTATTGATTGATTGACAATGGCCAAAAACACCACACAAGCCACACTTCATGTAAATCCAATGCACATGAGCCTCCCTGATGAAAAGGTGATCCAAAACTCTCCTAACACATCTACCAAAAAAAAAACTCTCCTGACATTGTTGCATTACAAATTTAAGTGGAGCCCACATGAGGTCCATCATGATGCCAATTCTACATTTTCTTATCATTATCCACATGTAGGCCCCTCACATTTGTGGCGGAGAAGCATCATAGAAAAGTATTCTGCCAATTCTACATTTTCTTATCCACAGCTTATACACACCAAAGTCTCCATGAAGTAGTCTCATCAAAGCTTCTTTGCATCTTTTATTTATGGAGATAACACCTCTGAGAATCGTGAAGCATTATGGTCATCCCTGCGTCAAGTCAATCCTGTCACCGAACCATGGGTTGCTCTTGGCGATTATAATGCATATATGCATGTTGGGGACAAGCGGGGCGGTCTTACCCTTTCTTTCCAGGAGACAGCGCCTTTGGCAATGCATGTTTGATTGTGACCTTCAGGATCTTAGGTGGATAGGGTACTCAAAGACTTGGAGTAATAAGCATCAAGGGCAACAACGAATTAATTCCAAATTAGACCGTGTGGTAACAAACCCAGTTTGGCAGCATATTTTCCCCTACTCTTCGGTTAGATTCTCTAACACTGGTGTCTCCGACCACTCATCTATGGTTCTTGACACTGGATTCCTGCCTAACCCACATGGAAAGCCCTTCTCCTTTTACAACCATTGGGCTTCCCATCCTGATTTCCTCCCATTGGTTGCCGAAGCTTGGAGCCGTGACCAGCCTGGCTCTCTAATATGTGCTTTTCTTCTAAGGTGCAAGGAGGTTAAGAAGTGTCTTAAATCTTGGAGCAAACGAACATTTTCAAACTTAGATCGATAAATTATTGAGAGACAAGAGGAAGTAAAGAAAATTCAGAATCACATTGCTTTTAATCAGTTTACTTCAGTCAACATTCAGAAGGAGAAAGTTGAGACTGAAGCTCTCAAATCCCTATACTTTGCTAGGGAGTCGAGTACCGCCAGCATGCTAGAGTTCGATGGCTGACTGAAGGAGACGATAATACAAGGTTCTTTCATAGAGCAATACAGGATCGGCGGCGACGCAATGCGATCTCTTCCATCTCAGACTCGCATGGTAATATTCTAACCGATCCTAACCTCATTCATATTGAAGCTGGAAAGTATTTTGAGTCCTTTTACTCTGGCACTCCCCCCATAATTTGTGAAAATCTTAATATATCTATCAATCGGTCACTCCCACCGGATAAAGCAGCCTTGTTAATTGAGCATGTCACTGATTCAGAAATCAAGTCTGTAATTTTTGGCATGGATGACAACAGTGCCCCAGGTCCTGATGGATTCGGCACAGGTTTTTATAAAAGCAGTTGGGACATTATTGGCAAGGATCTCTGTTGTGTGATTAGGGAATTTTCAAAGACCTTGGCTGCCTGACCAAGTAAAGCTCTCTCGCCTCAGTCTAGTTCCCAAGGGTAGCGTACATAACTCATTTGCAGAATATAGACCTATTACAGTCTTCCCTCTTCTCTACCGGTTTATTGCAAAAATCATAGCTAACAGACTAAAGAAGGTGGTCACTAAACTTGTGGGCGTTAGTCAAAACGCATTTATTGATGGAAGATAGATCTCTGATAATATTCTTCTAGTTCAAGAACTTCTCTATGGATATCAGAATAATATGGGTACACCCAGATTCGCGGCAAAACTCGATATCAGAAAGGCTTATGATTTGGTCCAGTGGGATTTCCTCCTCAAGTTGCTTGGTAAGCTTAATTTCCCACCTCTTTTTATAAATTGGGTATATCAGTGCAACATTAACCCAGGGTATGTGGCCTTTGTAAATGGTGCCTATTCACCAAAATTCACGGCAAATAGAGGTCTTCGTCAAGGGTGTCACATGTCACCACTACTTTTCAATATAATTCTGCAGGTGTTCACTGATGATATCACTTATGCTACTACCATGGGTAACTTTGATTATCACCCTCACTGCAAAGCCCCTCAAATCACGACAGTAGCTTTTGCGGATGATCTTTTTGTATTAGGTGCTGCCACTTGCAAAAATGCAGCTTACCTCTGTAATGCCCTCCAAGGTCTTGCTCTTCAAACTGGTCTCTACATTAACCATGAGAAGTCATCTATTCTCTATGGAAATTGCTCTCTCACCACTATGGAGACCTTTGAAAATACCTTGCATATTCCAACTGGTACCTTCCCGTTCAAGTATCTAGGCGTGTCAATTACATTAACAAAGCCCAACAATATGAATTATGATCTGCTCATTCAAAAGGTGAACAATCGCATCAATTCTTGGAGAAATCGTGTACTATCATATGCGGGCAAATTGGCACTGATACGGTCTGTCTTAATGGGGATCTTTTTTTTCTGGGCTAGTGCTTTTTACATTCCAATTAGCATAATCCAGAAACTAGACAGCATCCTAGCTAAATTTTTGTGGAAAGGTGCCTTTGAATCTGGCAGCTATAAAGTTGCTTGGGAGATGGTGTGTAGACCAAAAAAGGAGGGGAGCCTTGGTCTAAAAAATTTGCGTGAATGGAACCATGCGTTTCTTATGAAGCATTTTTGGAGTTTAGCAACTAATCGTACCCGATGTTGGACCTCTTATATTCATCATAGATGGCTGGCAAATCAATCGATTTGGGGCGTACAACAACCAAATCAATGCTCATACACTTTGCGATGCATTATTAAAGCTCGAAAAGAGGTATTCTCCAACTCTAAAATTTTGTTGAAAGATGGGACCTCCACATTTTTGTGGGATGATCCTTGGATATAGGATAGCCCTATTCGTCGGAATGACAAGCTCATTGTAGAAACACTCGGTCAAAACCTTGCGGAAAAGGTGGCATCATTATGTTCAAGCCCTGGGATTTGGAGAGAAAACATCACTGACACTGCTATTTTTAACTATTGGAATCAAATCTCATCTATTCGGTTTCATCCTCGTCTTGCAGTAGAAAAGGTCATCTGGACCCCTGTGGCGAATGGGGAATTTACTATTAAGTCCGCCTGGAATGCCTTTCGTCGTTGCAATGATGAAGTCTCATAGTCAAAGCTAGTTTGGAATCATGGTACTCACCCCCGTTATGCCTTCATCTCTTGGCTTGCATACCATAAACGCCTAACCACTAAAGACATCATGCTGTCATGAGGAATCCAAGTTGATCCAACATGTGTTTTCTGTCATCAAGCAGCTGAATCCATGGACCATTTGTACTTCAATTGTTCATTTACCAAGTTTATTTGGCAAGGGGTGCTTGCACTCTGTGGATACCATCGTTCTCCATTGAACACATGGACTGATGAATTAAATTGGATCTCCTCTCACTGGCCAAGTGCCAATCTCAAAAGCAAGGTGAAATGCTTTGCATGTACATCAACTATTTATCGCATTTGGTATGCTAGAAATAATCGCATCCACAAGGGAGATAACTCTACGACAGTGGTTGTTCTTGCGCATATCATTATCATTGCCAATACTCGTAACGATTCACTAATTCTCAAGAATTTATCGAAGACAACTATAATAACCTGAGTTTCTTTGAAAAATGGGGAATCAGAGTGAAGATGAAACACAAACAAAGCACTCTATATCATTGGGTAAAACCTCCTAATGACTGGATAGCAGTAAATTGTGATGGCTCTGTAAGGGGTAATCGAGGTGGGTATGGACCAATTGGAAGAAACTCAACTGACCAGGTAATATTTGCTGCTGCAGGCAGGTCAGAGGAAGCTAATGTTCTAAAGATGGAATTAAAAGCAATTATGTGTGGCTTTACTCAAGCCGATCGTCATGGTGTGTCGAAACTACAAATTCGATCGAACTCCCAAATAGCCATTCAGATTGTTACGGAATCACTAAGCACTCCTTGGGTGGTGCAGGATATTTTTGATGATATTCAGAAGATCAAACAGAGATTTCACAGAGTTGTATTCGTCCATGAATCTAACATTTGTGTTGATTTTCTTGCTAGCTTTGCTAAGACTTTTTCAGAAACCGTCTTGAACCCTTATAACCTTCCACGTGGCTTGTCCAAAAAAAAGAAAGCATCATAGAAAAGTAACCCAAATCTCAGTTCATACATTTGCTCATCCCACGGACGCACATGTAAGTATGTAACGCACAAAGAAACCCGTATAAAAATTCCATTTTTCAAAAACGAATATGGGAGGCGAAATCAGATGGTCGCTTTAAACAAAACAGAGAATCGGACGGTCTCAACAAAGGCACCAATGAGAAACCCATTTGAAGATTGGGATATGCGTCAGAATTCCAATTTAAAATCGGTCAAGTCGGCAAGAAATTTCAAAATCTTAAAACCCGAAAACTACGAACCGGTTCTTCTTTCAAATTGGCGCCATCATTCTGTAGGATAAAATATTCGAATTCCCATATTGACAGCGATTCACATTCACAACAACCTCCGCAAATCGAGTTTCAAGGTTTTACATTTTGATATCGAAAGAGAAGATTTTGATATTCAATGGACGAAATGATAACAGTCGATCCCATTGCCAAAGAATCGTTTAATTACCCATAAAACCCTAAAGAAGTTGAAGTCGGTTTAAATTTCATAATCGATTAGGGTTCCGATCAGCGAGTGAAAATTAGGGTTTTAGATGCACGATGAAAACAATTGGATTCACGGCAATAACCACTATTTCATTTCCGAAAATTGCTCAACCATTATATTTTCTGCTATAGAAGAAGAGTATTTCTGTCAGGGAAGGATGACTGAAGAAAAAAAAAGGGGAAGAACACATTGAATAATGGAGTACTTATTTTACACATCTGATCTAACAGTTCGCAAAACCCCTTCAGAACTCCTGAGAAGCAGATCCAATCTCACCCTTTCCTTTCCCAACCTTCTTAGGCAAAAGGTTCTGGTGAATGTTCGGCAAAACGCCTCCATTAGCAATGGTAACAGTTCCCAGAAGCTTACTCAATTCCTCATCGTTTCTCACCGCAAGTTGAATGTGTCTCGGAACAATTCGATTCTTTTTGTTGTCTCGAGCAGCATTTCCAGCCAATTCCAAAACCTACACAAAGGAATTTAAAATAAATAAAAAACCCCATCATTACAGGTTTCCAGTTTTAAAGTAGCGATCAAAGGCAAAACCAAGAAGAAAAATCAAAATCGAAGACTACAATCTAACCTCGGCTGCAAGATACTCAAGAACAGCGGAAAGATACACTGGAGCACCAGCACCAACTCGCTCAGCATATTTACCAGCCTTGAGAAACCTAGCAATCCTTCCAACGGGGAATTGCAGGCCTGCTTTGTGCGACCTTGACACCGATTTGGACGCTTTGGCCTTCCCTCTCCCTCCCTTGGTTGTTCCCGCTGAACTCATTTTCTCTTCTTCGATCTATCAAAATTTCAGAAACCCTAACCCTAAACTGTACACTCGCGAGAAGAGACACTGCGTTGAAGATGGAACTAAGCGTGAAGTGAAATGGCGGAGGGTTTAAGTAGGGGTCGAGTCGGTGACTGATTCCTAGGATTCTATACGCTTATTGGTTAGCTTGAGTTGGTGCGGATCGCCAACGTGGCAATTCTCGCGGGGTAAGAAGAGGGCCCCCCAAAATATTCGATTTTCAGAAACGCCCTTTTTCGCGGTTGTTTTTGGATTCTAAAACAACTGATGTATCAGACGGTTCTTAACTCTACCCAAAAAAGAAAAAAGAAAATCAGACGGCTACTAAACTCTCACACGGATAGGCACTTAATTTTTTTTATTTTGGTAAATGTAAAGTATTTAAGGGGAATTTATGAGTCCGGATCACCTTTCCATCACGTTTATGTCACCCCGAGATCAAGTGGAGCTAAATTCATGAGTCCGGATCACCTTTTCATCACGTTTCTTTCACCGCAAGATTTGATGAAGCTAAATTTATGAGTTCGGATCACATTTTCATCACGTTTCTTTCGCCATAAGATTGGATGAAGCTAAATTTATGAGTCTGAATCACCTTTTCATCACGTTTCTTTCACCTAACTCATATACAATGAGAATTACTATTAAACCCTATATGATTATTGAGTGTAACATTTATTCATGTTGAAATTGTGTCGCTTAAACCATAGTACATTGTATCAAATATTTTAATATAGTAGTAGTATGATATATTTGTATTATTTGATTTATAGTATAGACCATATAGACAAAATTGATACAAATAAAGTATGTTGTGCAAAATATTAGTATTATTTCATGCCAACAAATATGGTAATGGCATGGCATACATGTATCACTTGTTACTACGTACAGTTTGAAATGAATAAAATGTATTGCTACCATATTGATATGCTATAAGATATAGAACACTAATACTGTACGAAATTGACACCCTTGCTAATTCTGTTTTTATTGTACTAAATAAAGCTATTATACATGCAAGATGACTAGTATTTGAGCACAACTGTTAGGGATTCAGTTGATCGATAACTTTGGAATATTGATTTGGAACTGCATTATTGGATCAAGCAAAAATCTAGACCCAGCCATATGGGTGAATTTGTTCTTCCGTCTCAATCTCCTTTTGTTCATATGGATGAACTATACATATGGCATTTTTCAAGAGGAATCAAAGTCACCAAAACAAGTTATCAAACATGCTACACAATTTACATACGAATACAACACAAATGATATCGCAGCTAGTGGTAGAAGGATAAAATGGAAATGCATAGAAGAATGTTGGATAAAAGTTAATGTAGATGGATCAAGTCAAGCAAATGGGAAAAAAGCATGGTACAAAGTTGTTGGAAGAAACCATGATGGAAGGGTGGTGTTTTGCTTGCCTATGGTTGTGGTGCTCAAGAAGCCTTGTAGTAGAAGCATTAGCAATCAAATCGGCCATGAGCTTTTGGTACACCAGTCAAGTACATAGCATTTGGTATCGAGCTACCACCATATCAATTACCTAACATTTGGTATTAGAGTTAACACCACCTCAAGGATTTGAATCTCAGTAAGTTGAATGCTAGTAAGATTGCACAACATAAATCATGTATTCAATACGAAAAGCAGCAAGAGTAGCTGTTAAAGTTTAATGCGTTAGTTGAGGAGAGAAAGGAAAAGAGAAAATATTTGATGATTTAGTGGACGATAATACTTTAGACATGAAGAGTTTTAACGAGTCCTTGCAACAACTATGACGACAACTAGAAGTCCCAAGGAAAAAGATGGAGCAATTGGTCATCAAGAAGATTGAGACAGGGTATAAGAAGATTAAAATATTTGAGTGGCTTCAACAAATACATTATTATGTGCGTAATGACGCCCAACTTGTACAGGAGAAGATTGGGAAAGCCTAATATGAAATAGGTTAAGGTTGTGTTTGGTTTCGCAATTATGTGGAGTCAACATCAGAATCGTGTTTATAAAGAATCACAATTCAGTGGAATTAAGTTCTGTAGGATCATATTCGTAAAATAAACTGTTTGGTTCTCCTCATTCTAAAAAATGAACTTGTCTGAAAAACCATTTGGCTACCCTAATTCTGACAAGT
Source organism: Hakea prostrata (assembly GCF_041222555.1). Taxonomy (NCBI): domain Eukaryota; kingdom Viridiplantae; phylum Streptophyta; class Magnoliopsida; order Proteales; family Proteaceae; genus Hakea; species Hakea prostrata. The sequence continues at coordinate 46,784,919 of NC_142603.1, forward strand.
GAATCTATCTGAAAAACTGTTTGGTTACCCTAATTCTGTGAATGGATTTAATTTGAATAACTTGAAAAACCATTTGATTATCCAGATTGATAAATGACCAACACTTAATCTCAAATCTCTTTTTAGATTTTGAATTTTATTTTTGTTTTTCTTGGTTAATTGTCCTCAATTTTGTCTCTGGTTTTGTTACAGATAACATGTTTTTATCTGTGCAAAATGCCAAAAAAACTTTAAGATGTCTACTTATTGTACAAATTTGTGAGTTACATTCATTCAAGACAAATGATAAGTTTCCCATTATGTCCATAATGCAGATAGAAAAGGCTGATCAAAATAGTGCAAATCTAAATCCACAGGGACAAGTTTCTAAGATAATAGCTCAACAAGTAGCAAGCTACAATAGACTTCTCCATTGGTAATCTAATCCGCACCATCTTTCACAAGTCCAGATATAGTAACATGAACTTGACTAGTAGCAAGCTATGAAATTCGTCTACATTGAGAACTTTGACGACCACCTTTCAAAATATAAAGATGGCTCACACATCTTGGAAATAGTAGGACATATTTTTCTGTGTTTAATGCTATGGGTATTTCCTCTTTGTCTGGTCATTCACCCTTTAGAGTTTGTGTGTTAAATGCAAGTAAACAAATATAACATAAAGCTAGTGCAAAAACTTTTGTAATCAGTTATGGGTTGATTGGGTAATAAACCCCCAACAAAATTCCAAAATTGTTCATCAATACATTATGAACTCCATAACCAAATCCTTTGTCTTTAAAATGAAAAATAAAGTTTACACTTAAAAGATATTTTTCAATTATGGTTAAAAAATGTTAAATAATCATCAAGATTACAAAAAATTCAAAGTGCATAAACTCAAAGAAACAACTCGTTACAAAATAATATGAAAAGACAATCTCAAAAAAATCATAAGCGCAAAATTCAAAATAACCAAGCCACCAGTGAAACTATAGTTGCAACAGTGGTTGGTGCTGACAAAGCACTCCAACACTTTCGATGGCTGGTGATGGTGCAATCCCTTCAAAATCTTCTCTGGCGATTGTGGCTCCAAGAAGACCCATCAAAACCAAAATATAGATGGTGAAGACAATGGTCAACTTGAAGTTCCAAAACTTGGACTTCTTAAAAGGGAAGAAAGACTCCCAAAACAAGTGCTCTATACAAGAGTGTTTTGATTATATAAAGAGAAATGGGGAGCTTCTAAGCTTTTAAAACTGAGTTCCTGAAGAAAATAGGAATCTGTCAGTTCTTTGAAGGTGGCTTAAAAACAAAAACAATCATTCAAGAAGTAGAATCCCATTTTCTCATTCTACTCTTCCCTGCTAACGCATGGACCTAGGTGGAGAGGGTGAAGCACCAACCTTTTTAGAACTGAAAAAAATCCAGCCAGAAACTTGATGGTTTGGGTAAGTGGATATCCAATTCAAGAAAGACAAAGTTGGGAGATGCCAATGAATAAAGTAAGAGCCTTTTAAATGATGCTTAGGCTTGTACCAATGTTTGGGACCAACTGAGAAAGCAAAGCACCAAAGTATTGAAAAGTACTTGGGGGCAGTTGCGGGAAGTGGTTGATTGGCCAAGCAATTGCCCCCTAGCGGTTGATTGGGCCGTATAGGTAGAATTGGGATTGCTGAAAGGTTAGAGAGTACGTGTTGGAGAGGAGAAGACCCATTCTTGCAGAACTTCAATGACTTCCGAATCTTAGAAGTAAGCTAACTACTCACTCATTCCTTTATTTTTCTTCTTTTTTGAGGGTGATTTTCTTACAAAAACCTCTGCTGGAAGAGGACTTGATTGGAAAATTTATTATTTATCAATGATCCCATTCAAATCATGCTAGGATAATAGATCTTATATATATTCAATGGCAGATGCTTTCAGAAGGAGTTATTAAGTTATGGATCCAAGTTTTTTTTAGTTTGTGGCATTTTTTAAGTTTGGAATATTATTTTGGGGATTCAAGAACATAATCTAAGCCTAAGATCATCCCAAAATTTATTTAAAATGGGAGATCATGAGTTATATTTGTTGACTTGTTTGTGCAATCAGGCGGTTGCTATAGGAGGTCGCTTCAGGCGATCGCTTAAAACAATTGATCCTATTCCAGTTCTGCTTCGATGTTTGTTTTGCTTCCTAAGCTTGATCATAACTGCTTGAACATGATCATAGGACTTACTGGATCTGCTAGAGCAATTGGTTGTGAGGAATTGCGTTGTTTATTAGATTTTATCCATTAAGACAGGTAAGGAAACAAGTACATATTATGCTAAATTATTTGATGTGCTGACTTCTTTAATGTTATAAGCATGTCTATAATACATTGGTATGTTGTATTTACTGTTTATGCATAATCATTTACTTTATGTGAATCATAAATAATAGTCATTGTGCTTCACTTTAATATATGATGTGATATAAATGTTGTGTAGTTTTGACTTGGGGAATGCCTACATTGGTATCCCTAGCTTTGAATATCAGGGAATGTGGTCTAGACCATTGTCTTTGGTGCTTCTTACATATTCCTTAGTTGTTATCCTACATGTTTAGGAAGTCTAAATGCATAGTTAGGTTACTCATTACATGCTACTACCCTTTCAGCAATGGAATTGAAGCCAGATGATACATGATAGCAGTGGCTAGATCATGTAGGCGTCCAAAAAAGGTAATCAGTTCATGAGGAGACACAAACCCACTGTTATCATGCAATGGTAGTGTTACATATTTTGACGGTTAGGCTCATGGGCGTCCAAAAGAATGCTTGGGTGTCGTGAGGAGAAATAAGAAGCATCCGCCCTAGCATATGTGGATGACCATATGGTTTCGGAATGCCATTCTAACAGAGGTAGCCAGTCCATGAGGATTGACATTCCTAGGTGGAGAATGATACTGGACTAAAATGGGCACTAGGCCTGAAGAAGGGTATCTGGACCACATTTAGTGTGTTATGATATGACTTTGCATTGGGTTTAGAATCTTTGACATGCGTTAGTACTCATACCAATGGTTGTGATGAGAGTGTGGATCTATAACCCCAAAATGGTGATGTGTACTATACCCCCTTACTCGGGATCCCAATAGAGGTAGCTCATCCGTGAATAATCAGAGTTACGAGACCTTCTTATAGGAGGGGTGGTATTCATCTTAATGAATGCCTGCTTAGATAGAGACTAACATGGTTAGTTTATTAGCTACATGCTTAGCATGTCATTGCATTCTTTACATTATTGTATTTATGTGGTATATATGTGAATTGTTACCTTATTAAGTTTAAGTTATGTAGAACTCATTCATTGTGAATTTTATTATTTTCTTCAAATTACTTTGCAAGTCATGAGGGAACTTTCTCTATGAGAGTTTGAGCCGACAGAATCAAGCTATAAACCCTCAAAAGAATACTCGAAGGCCCACGGAGAATTGTATGGACTATTCCTACAAAGTCCAGCCCTTTTGAGACTCATGATATTACTTATGAGGGCAGAGTGGCATTGGTTGCAATTATGTATACCTTTGTTTGCCAAGTTAAGTGAGTTGCTAGACTTTTCGAATGGTTTGGGATAAAAGAATTGTAAACCATAATTAAACTATTTTCTTTGCTTCTGCTCAAATACTCTTTTCAGATACTACTTAGTATTCATTTTAAAACTTTAAACATTATTATTATCAATTGATGAATTGATTGTTTCTTGCTCTTGATTGTGGAATTTTGTGCTTTATTTATTATTGATAGTGTAATCTGATATTGTGGCTACAGATCACATCCAAGGGTTGTCGCGACAGATCTGATACTGTCGGGTGAGGTATGACACTATAAATTTAGGGGAAGATTAACATGCCAAGCAAAGAGGGGTTGGAGAACCATTCATTTTAAATAAAGCTTGACCTGTTGGAGGAGCATCATAGGCAGCTTTCCATAAAAATGACCTAATTTTTTGAAAGGTATTGGTTATCATTTTTGTCGACATAAAATATGGTTTAATTACAACAATCCATTAATACATAAATTCTGCTTGAGTTTTTGTATCGGGATGAAGGCAATATAGGCTAATGACATTGGTGAGCAAATGAAAAGTCAACTTGATGGGGGAGTACTAAGTCATATAGTTTATGTTATTCGAATTACAACTATGCAATTAACTTGAGGACTGAAAGAACCTAGACAAAGGTCAGGGCAAAGTATGGAGATGGGGGGGGGGGGCATAGGAAATTTTGTGGCTATTACACTCATAATATGAATGTCCCCACCACCTAATTGGAAGCCAATGAAGCATAGCATTTCATAAATCTTCTAATGGTTTGATCTTTATGATGCAGAAAAATTATAGTTTTTTTTTTTTGGGCATTGATAACTTTATATTGTGAGGGAAGAGACTATTATATATATCACAGGAAAAATCGAACCATGCCCTAATTACTAAGAGGTGCTAGACATTACCGACTAAACAACATTCAATAGTAAAAGTACAAATTCTTTACCTACTGATGAGAAGAAGGATAATTCTACACCACATATGAAGTCACAGTGAGGATTTGACCTTTAAGACGACGGACCCTGAACATTTTGTGTTGTGAAGTCATGCATCTTCAATATATAGGTCTCGATCAAGATAAACATTTCATATACAAACTTTATTTAAAGAAATGTTGGGAATTAAAACTACAACATGAGGTCACATTAATTAATTAAAAAAAAAAAAACCCCATTACATGAGGGGTCTATGTTAGCTGGTTAGCATACTTCTACAACAAGCATTAATCCTTCTAAGAAAAACAATACGAGATTCAGTTAGTCAGCATGGAATGATCAATTGTTCTTCAACAACAACTGTTCAACATGAATGGTGGAATAAAATACTTGAATGAGTAATCAAAATATGCTTCCCTACTCATTAGTCATTCATGTTTGAGATGTTTTTGTATTCTTAACTTTAAAGCCTAACAATCATATTACTTGCCCTTACTTTAGAACGTTAACTGATGCTAAATGATGTGTTCTTAACTATTAGTAAGATTTTCATGCCATTTTATTAGATGCGTAATTATTTTTTTTTTTTTAGATTTATTTGTATTTGTTACCTTCGTTCTTATGAACACATTATGATAACACTATGAGAAGTTGGTTCAACTTTTATCACTATAATAATTAGCTGTCTTATTTTGTCACATTGTTACATGAGCACATTGTGACAACATCGAGAAGTCAATAGCTGATCAGCTCATTGTAGTGGGGTCCATTAGGCTAAAATTTGGTGGATTGCAATCTTTATCAGAGACACCTACTTCCATCTCATCCAATAGTTTTTTGTTCAATGCTTTTTGATAGCTACTCTAACCAACAAAACAAAACCCAAAAAAAGAAAAAGAAAATGAAATTGCTATAAATGACAGGATTGGACACTTGATATTGGAAAAGCGTAAAACTTTGAAGGTTTTTTATACTAGCTCCCCTTCATTAGTTTACTGATTGAATGAAGAAACAGGGTAAGCTAGTAAGAAATGGACCATTCATTTATATCTGAATGAATGACATATGTCTATAAATCACATTCAAATGTTCAAATTAAAGTAAAATAAAAATTTTATATTTTTTGAATTTTACTTCAACTTATGGATGTGATTGATGGACGTTATATCATTCATTTAGAGATAAATGAATGGTTAATTTCTAACCCCTAAAAAAAAAAGAACACATACAAACAAAAATAAATTGGTAAATGCGTCTAAGATAGTCAAGATGATTAGTACCTAATCCAATATTGAGCATTAAGACCACGAAACTCATTCGAGTAACCATATTTTGTAGAGTAAAATTTTGTTTTGAAAATTTGGGATCCATTTAATAAGCTACCACAGTATTTATGCTTTGAAAAACAGTATAGACAATTTTGGCTATTTCTAAAAGCATAACACTTTGATGGGAATCTGTTATAACTTACATTCAAAACCAAAAACAATACCGTTAGGGTTTTAGAGGAGTTCTTATGTTTATGATGCAAATTCCATTAATATTTATTATCTCACAACTAATTAACTTAAATCTAGTCTAGACTCAACTTTTGCTTCGATAAAAAAATGCAATAACAAATTGTTATTATGTTAAAATTGTTTATTGAAACAATATTTTTTTTCATAAATTTTAATTTGTGTTTAATAGAATACTAGAAACAAAATAGTTTATCAACAAGTTTTTCCTAATTTTTTCATTTATTGAAACAGGAGACATAGAAGTTGTTCTTCAATTGATTGTCAAATGGACTATTAATGAGAAAAAAAAACTAGTAAAAAATTTCAAGAGTATATTTATGCCATTAATGTATTAGCAAAAATAAAAAATAAAAAAAAATAGTAAACTCATCGCTGGCTAAATAATGTCATAAATTATTGATTTTTTTGTTTTTTCCTTCCTGTTATCGTCTTCGCGTACGAGTCAAAAACTATTGTCTAAGTGTGTAGGTCTTATATTTCTGTTTGAGATTGATTTCAATAACAAATGAATTATAAGACATTTTTATAACTTGAATGAATCATTGAATCCGGTCAACTCAATTATATCCCATTTAAGCTAACATTAATAGAATTACCTATATTGAGTTGTATATAATAGAAATGCCTTGCTATTTGGTTTATGGTATGCCAACCCATATTTGAGACTTCTGAACCCATGCGAATTGTATTGACTAGAGTCAACTGGATTTGGCTTAATCGCCCACCAGACCCTAGTACTTCTCGAAATATGGTATCTGGAATTAGTCACTTGGCAACAATCACATTCTGGGGCTTACCACGACACTTCTCTGGGCTTGGTATTCTGAATTATGCATTGGGCGAACAGTCACATTCCGAGCTTACCACAGTTACTTATCAGAAGCAAGTTTCCAGACTAGCGACTTGACCATTGACACTTTCCAGACATGCCACTTGACGGACTATCAATTATCGGCAAGATCTATAGTATGTACGAAGAACTCCCTTTTACAATTGTACTTGTACTATAACATTAAATGCACCGTACCTACGCATTGATGCTTACCAGAAGATAAGATAAGCTAGCCTGCCAAAATCTTTATGGGTATTGCTTCCAATAGGCTTGTCAACAAGTTGCCTTCGCCTTGGTCCCTTTGATGAGATTCGTTAGGAATTGAATATGGCCATCCTACGGCTAGAATTCATTTTCTCCAACTACAAAATGGGTCTCTTAAGACCCTTGTTTGGTAAGTAAGGCTAAGCCAAGCTAAGCAAAGTTAAAATATAATTAGCTCCTGTGCTTATCAAAGAGAACTTCATTTATTCAGGCATTTATTCCTCTTTGGGAGCAACTGTATTATTCAAAGTAAGACTTTACTATTGGAGTTGACTTACTCTCTATAAAGGCTGTCTACTCTCATATGGTTGTTTATATGTTCGCAGATTTCTAGTTCAACACGCTTCTTGACCGACTCGGAGTAGTCAAATTTTGTAGCAACAGTTCCAATAACTCTTTTCCCTACATCATCCATTAATTAAAATTGACCTAAACCAATATTCATTCAATCTGTAGATTAATAACGATAAGATGGACTTTAGTACACATGGATGGTGGACAAATAAATAAGATTATCTACTAATAGCCTGCATTTATTTTTTAATCTGAAAAAAAAAAATGGTGTTAATCATTACCCGTTGGATAGGGACATTTTTTTTCTCCAAAAGCGAAAATTATTTTCATCATAAACTAGTGTAGGTTCTACTTTCTACCCCCAAAAGGAAAAAATTACCTTCCAAAAGGAAAAAGAAAGTTATAGTATCCACCATAGTTGACTTTAAATTCGATTATAAATAAATTATTCTGCCCATTTAAAAGGCGCAAACTTTTGTGGTCTACCCTCCACGGACGATGCATCACTCGGTTGAATTTTGAGAACCAGCTCATCCGATCGGGTCAACCAGGAGTTTTACATTTAAGGGTAATTTTGTAATTCCGAAAAATATGGGTCATGATTTTCTTTACCAAAAAGAAAAGTGTCCATGATTGTAAACTCAGTTTATGAAAAAAGAAAAAAGAAAAAGAAGAAGAAAGTGTTCATGATTGAACAGAAGAACCCTGTTAATCACACATCCAGATTCTCGGAAGATGTCATTTTCAGACTAATCTGGCTTCTGTTCTTATTAGTCGTCTTCTTCAAGGTTTGGGTTCACCGGCCACTACCTAACTCTCTTTCTTCCTCCTCCACCATATCTCTTTTCCACCCACCAGCTGTTGTGAACCGTCGAAGGAGCTGTCGATCTCTTCAACCACTCCTTCCACCTTTTTAGGTTAGAGGTTTTGGTTGTTCATAATGGAAATTCCACATTCGTCCAAGCCACCGCAACCACCGTTACAGGCGGCGATGGCAGAACATCAACCACCACTTTCGTTTCCCATGGAGATCCCTCATGTAACCGATGAAGTCACTGCTGCTTGGGAATGGGGCAGCCTTCTGGATTTCACTGTCGATGATCAACTTCTTGTCTCTTGGGATTCAGAGACGCACCAGATCGCTCCATCTCTGGAATCTGTCCCTGAGCCTCCGTCAAATAGTGAATCGGATCGTTCTGATGATCGAATTCGTAAGAGGGATCCTCGTTTGACCTGTTCGAATTTTTTGGCTGGTCGAATTCCATGCTCGTGTCCTGAGGAAGATGAGAAGGATGAGGATGAAGAAGCTTCTATGGGGAATAATAAGCGTGCGAGAACTTACTCGGCGGGGAATGCCCGATGTCAGGTTCCTGGCTGCGAAGCAGATATTAGTGAACTCAAGGGTTATCATCGTCGTCATCGTGTTTGTCTTCGCTGCGCCAATGCCACTTCTGTTGTTCTTGATGGCCTGTCAAAGCGGTACTGTCAGCAGTGTGGCAAGTACGTCCAGTTTCTCTTTGTTTTTTGTTAATTATTCGTTTGCGATCATGTGATGTGTTTTAAGAACCCAAAGAATGTTTGGAGGCATTTAGTGAATCATTGAACTGACAGAAAGCCAACAGTCGTGTTGATAATGTCATCTAGTTCATAATTTAAACGAAATGGGATTCCTTCTAGTTAAATTTTAGCCTACTGAGCTGCTGGTCGATGTTACTGATAATTTCTCTGTAATTTCAAACTACTGTGCCACAAGATATTATACATGTAGGACAGTATATTCATGATTCGTTCAGGGTTGGAAATGCTTTTTCCTTCATGGTTTCCACAGTAAAAGCTTGACTTTTGCAATTGTGAAAAGGTCAGAATAGAAAAGACTAGCTATCTTAGCTGAATTGTGTGTTGGTGCTCTGAAATTAGGAGCTGGTACCCTGGCTTTACTTTTCCAGTCATTGGTGCTATGTCCCTTGCTTATCTGATAACTTGTCTTGGTTGGTCGAGAGTTCTTCATTGAAGGCCACACCGCTGAACAGATTGGTGTGTGATTTTGGCGATCCTACTCTATATCTATCTCGTCCTTTGGTTTATTCAGAGTGACATTACTCAAATTTTTATCGAGGAAGAGGAAGTGGGTATCTCTAGGTTGAAATATTCAATTCATTTTTTTTTAATATATTTACTAGAGATTTTGAGCATTAAGATGGCATAATGACTTTTGGTTTGCTTGTTTCATTGTGAGAGATGGAGGAAATGTGCTTCCTATTTAAATTTTACTGATGTTGGTCCCTGGGTGCCAGGTTTCATGTATTGTCAGACTTTGATGAAGGTAAACGCAGTTGTAGGAGAAAACTAGAGCGCCATAACAAGAGGCGGCGCAGAAAAGGTGCAGTCGAAAAGGAACCTCAAGAGGACCTGCCTGCTGAAGATGTTAGTGCTGATGGAGAAGGAGATAAAGGTATATCAGCTCAAACAGATTCCAACACATTTGATCATCTCACTCTAAGGAGCAAATAATGGTTGGGCTGCATTAATTTAATTAAAAAAATTTCTCTGATAAACTTGTGATACATTTCTCTCGAGTGATATTCAGTTTGAGTTGCTGTATAGATTGGGCATTTGAGAAACTTTTGTCTTGGGATGTATCTACGCTGCTTATGCTTCTTGGGGTGTGGTTAGCATTTTTCAAGACATGTTGAGTGGGTGAGCATTTTGTTTCATAACACTGGTTTTGGTTATGTTCTCGACACAGATAGTTTATGCTTGAGCAACCAGCTGGGCAGCAAGGTATCCTTGGATGCTGGAGATGGACACGTTTCTCCACCTAGCTCAGCTCCTGGTTCGCAAAATATCCAGAGTGATAGCGGTGTCTCAAATGTGGTTTCTGGTGAAATGCATATGGATGGAGGGAAAGACAGTTCCAAATGTGCTATTTCTTCACCTATTTGTGACATCAAGAGCTCTTATTCATCTATGGTAGGTATTAAACTACTAGTTGTTTCCATCCTTAGGCTTGGTATGTTAGACTTGAATAATTCTATGCCATTTCTTGTATTGCTTTGTTAACTATGAGATAATGATTCATTATGTGGTTGTAGTGTCCAACAGGTCGAATATCTTTCAAGCTTTATGATTGGAATCCTGCAGAATTCCCAAGACGACTTCGGCACCAAGTATTTCTAATGGATTATAATTGCAGTTTAGTATTTACAGGAGAATGCACTTTTTTCATTTTGAGATTAAGAAAATGGTTAACACATGATACTGTCGCTATTTGCAGATATTCCAGTGGTTGGCCAGCATGCCAGTAGAATTGGAGGGGTATATCCGTCCAGGATGCACCATCTTAACCACCTTCATTTCTATGCCACAATTTATGTGGGAGAAGGTGATGATTTAAATTCTGGGTTGTCTTGTGTCATTTATAAATCTTTTAATGGATAATTGGAGCCTAAACATTGGTTACTGCACCTTTCTACCTATGTTGGGTTTTTATAGATCACTGATATTTTTACCTATAGATTGCCTATGGGTGCATGGCAGCACTTCGACCAACATTAATTTCTGCCGAGCTGACTTCACTGATTCCAGCTGGTTGACTTATGGTTTCTCCTAACATCCTATAAAGTAGTAAAAACTTCTTGTTGTGATTCAATGGAAGTTAAGTCTTTGACTTACTTTTCTTCTTTTTTCTGCTTGCCTCCTATCCTTCTCGATCATTTTGGTTGCTTCTCTCCTCTTATATGAGTCTCTCTCTCTCTCTCTCTCTCTCTCTCTCTCTCTCTGTTTCTCAAGTTAATCAAGCTTGAAATTTGTTCAGTCCCTTGTAGGTGACTGAAACTGGTGATACCAGCTCCATTCTGCTATGCTCTCGTGTATGCATGCTTGACTCTCCATTAGGTCTAACGTTCTAGAATGTTGTGGCTTCAGTGGTCAATTGATTAATTTGCAGGTTTGATGGGTTTCAGGTGTATTTTTTGGTATTCCAACTGTTATATGAGGAGTCCTCTTGTTTCATCTGAGGACGATGAGGTGATCTAACTTCTTTTTATATTCAGATGAATCCTTCTAGAAGGTATCTCATTTCTAGGTCTAATTTATTTCATGGATGAAGTGATGAACCCTTTTCTAGATTGTCCTATTCATTCTTCAAAATCACCTCATGAGGCACATTCTGGCCGGAATTGTTTGAATCAGTCACATGTTGGCAACTCTGATGATTTATGCCTTTCTTAATAATGGCAGGGTTGAAGTTGAAAACTATTTGAACTCGGTTAGAATACTCATTTTTTTTGGTTCCAGCTTTTGTTTCCGCCTTTCTGATTCTTCTAGCCTTTTCTTTAGCCCTTTCAGTGCTTATCTTGGGATTTTAAAGATCCACTTTTGCTGCTTTGAGTTGCTCTGAGCTGAAATTGGGGAGTTCCGTCTGGAAAACCCTAAAGCTCAGTTCTCTCCTACAAAAATACTTATGAGGGATTCCCTTTCTTTACCTCTATTTCCTCCCACTTTGAAGCTTCGGATGGAGGTTAATTTAGGGGATTTCGTACAGTATGAAAGGTTTTTTTAGTAGTTTCTGGTTTTTATTCTTTAGGGGGATGTTCATGTAAGATGATATCACATTGTTGGTATCATATGAGCTTCTGAACTTCATTTATATGGTTTTCAGTTCAGGGTTATGAATGCAATTGCATGTAAAATTATTCCTCATTTCAAATCAGATTTTTTTATAATAATAATAATAATAATTTAAAAAAATTTTCAAGATGTTTTAGGGAATAGTTACAGGATTCAAATCCCGACTCTGTTAAACAACACCTCATGGGATTCTTCAAGTCGACTTTGCTGTTGACAATCATGGCTAAGCTGAGTTTGTCATTTATACTTGGATATCCTCCTATTTTCTTGCCTCTTTAAAGGAATGGCATAAAAAGCATTAACATAAAATATGTAAACTGTTATGGTGGGTCAGGCAGAGCAACTTATCTAAGTTGGTTTTGCTGTTTTGCTTAGTGTTGTCGATCCCTTTTTATTAGGTCACGGACGCATTCTCCTACCCCTACCGGAGAATGAAATGCATGGGGGCAGGGGTTGGTCCCATGTAGACAACTGCGTCTTATCCTTAGTATTAATCCTTTGTGTGTGTGGGGGGGGGGGGGAGGGTTTGGGTTGCTTATATGCTGGTTAAGTGCATCTTATCATTAATCCGTGGGGAAAAGAGCATGGCCTCCATGCTATTGCAGTGGCTATATAGCTGGGCAGTGATCAGCCTTAATCATTGGACATTATCACACCTTTAGTTGGCAAGGCGTTACTTAGGTGGCACCTTGGTCTCTAGGCACTTTGGTCAACCTGGGTAGCTTGGTTGCCTAGGTGGGCACCTTGTACAGGTTGCTTGCTTAATTGGGTTTCCCTATGTATTGACTCTCCAAAGGCTTGGTTCACCTAGGTGCCCTGGCTACTATGATCACACCCTCTCGCTTTCCTTCTTTTTTTTTTTTTGGGGGGGGGGGGTTTACAACACCTCTCAGTTTTTAACATATGGTATTTTTTTAATCTTTATTTATGATGCTCGAAATACCACTGGAAGTTTGTTAAAAATCATCATCATCTCATAGCCTTTTTGCTTCCTTATTCAGTTTTAGAAGGATAATGTAAATGCTATTTTATTCTTGCTTTACATCCAATGCTCATATAGTCATATTGTCCATTCATCTTAATTAGCTTTAGCTTACAAATATATTCTGTTGCATTGAGCAGTTATCAGAAGATGCTGCTTCTTACGTGTGTAATCTTTTTAGTGCACGTGAAAGTTTGTTATCAGGAAGAGGCACAGTTCTTCTTCATCTAAACAACATGGTTTTTGAGGTTCTAAAAGGTTTGTTGAAATTCTTTATGTTTTGAGTTTTTTTTTTGTTGGATTAAGAGCTTCTTATATACTGGGATGGGAATGAGAATATTAATGCCACCGAATGGGTGTGAACCCAAGACCTCCCCATGAGAGGTTGGGCCTTTAACCGCTTTATTTATGTTTTGAGTTGATATGAGGGTGAAATTGATGTGATGCTTTTTCGTGTTACTTTTATTATTATTCATTACATATTACATAGCTTTTCCAAAGATGATTTTACACAGAGGATATGTGATGGAGAAACATGGCCTTTGGCCAACCCAAACCCAACTGGGTTTCCGAACCAAGATGTTGAGTTTTAGGGAATATATATTATATATTATCTGGGGAAATAATGTCTTTCTTTAGTTTATTCCATCTGCTTTAGCAGTTAGATTCCTGGGATATTTGGATTCCTAGTTTGAGTTAGTGTCCTAGTCAAAGATTTAAGTCTTAGTTTAGGAGTCTGAATTTTCTATATATATGATATGATGTAATTCCCAACAGTTAGACAGATTGAATAGAATGAATTGGGTTTGTGAGAGCCTGTCTGGCTAGTGTATGCATGTGAGGACTCTTTTCCCGTCGCCCCTTTCTATTATGAGATTCCCTTCCTAATTCTTATAATTTCCCTCTTGTGAAAGCCCACCACTATAGCAGGCAATTCTCAGGTCTCATTATTTGGTATCACAGCAAAAATCCCTACCTCTATACTTTCTTCCTTCTCTATTCCCTCCCCACTAATTGTGCTCTGCTATACAGCAATCCCCCCCCCCCCCCCCCAACCAACCAAAAAAATAAAAATAAAAAGAAAATAAAAGAAAAATCCAGAGCCTCACCTGCTCCTGTGATTTGACAGAACCAAAAAGAATAAAGAGCAAGAGATCAAGGAACAAACAAAAAGAAAAAGAGAGAGGGAAGAAGACATAGTGAGAGACATACAGCCCCAAAAAATGAAAAAGAAAGAAGAGATCATGGGAAATAGCCGAAGCAGAAAATTTAAAGAGCAAAGAAAGAGAAAAAAAAAAATGAAAGAAACAGCAGAAGAAGAGAAGATCAATAGGCACAATCCCAGAAAAAAAAAAGGCAGAAGAGATAGAAGAAGAAAAGCATAGCGGAGATAATACCTGGTCAGAAAAACCCATGGATTGCTGATTTGTTTCTCCATCACAAGCAGCCATTGTTTGCTGGTTTGAGTAAGAGAAACAAAACCAAAGAAAAAAAAGGAAGAAAGAAAAGAATCCCAAGCCCCAATGGTAACCTCACCCATCCACGACTCCTAGTCTTTCCTTTCCTTCTCTATTCTAGTTATTTCAATCCCACGATTCCTTTTTAAATTTCAGAATTAATGTTTCCTTTAATTCTTGATCTATTTTAGTTCTCTTTTTTCCAAGTTTAACCCTGTTTTAGGTTACATTCTTCCTTGTGTTTTTTTACATTTTGCCATTTACTTATAGATTTTCATTTAATCACGATGTTGCCACCCCTTCAAAGCATTCATTTTGATTACTATTATGCCAGTGTTATCATAACCTACCACATGGGGATAGAGGATTTATTCCTTTCGGTTCTGGATAGGTTCAATAAAATGCAAGTAGAGCTTTTTAACTTGACAATGGGTTAGGGAGCTTGCCAATATTCACAACAATTTTGATGATGCGTTGTTAAGCGTGCTAAAATCATTAGAAGATGAATGACATATTGAAGCTGATGGAAATGATCAATGATTTACATGGTGCATTCAACATTGAGATTGAAGAACTAATCAATGGTTTGAAATCGGTTGTGAAGCCCCATCAATAAATTTCCTTTGAAGAGATGTCATTTGCTAACGATCTTAAGCCAATTGACGCTGAGATGTGTTCGATCACCACCTCATCAAAGTTAGTATTTGTGGATGCGAATCATATGGTATGGAGTTTCTCATTATATAGAACCCATGGACTATTTTGGTTGACTAAGTTGTTTAATAAGATTATGAGCACAGGGTAAATGCCAGATGAATGGAGAAGTGTTGTGGTTCCAATTTACAAAAATAAAGGAAATATTCAAAGCTGTAATAACTATAGGGGCATTAAATTGATGATCCATACTATGAAATTATGGGAGAAAATACTTGAAATCCGTTTGAGACACTTAATTACAATTACGGAGAACCAATTTGAATTTATGCCGGGAAGATCTACAATGGAGGTTATTTATCTAATTAGGAGACTTATTGAAAGGTATAGAGAGGAAAGACCTTCATATGGTATTTATTGACCTAGAAAAAGCTTATGATGGAGTCTCTAGAGCGTTAATTTGGCAAGTACTAGAGAAAAGAAGTGTTGCAAGTAAATATGTAGATAGAGTTAAGGATATGTATGATGGTTTGGTGACTAGTGTAACAACAGTGGGGGGACAAAGTAATGAATTTCCAATTACAATTGGGCTCCATCAAGGATCAATTTTAAGCTCATATCTATTTGCACTTGTCATGGATGAATTGACCAAAGACATTCAAGATGAGGCCTCCTGGTGTATGCTTTTTGTTGATGATATTGTGTTGATTGATGAGACTCAAGTGGGGATTAATACCAAATTAGAATCATGGAGAGTCGCTTTGGAATCAAAAGGCTTTAAACTAAGTAGAACGAAGACAGAATATCTAGTTTGTAACTTTAGTTATGATTGGGCAGACGATGAGGTGGTGATACTTGACGATAATGAGATTTCTCAGAGTGATTGGTTTAGGTACCTAGGTTCAATCATAAGTAAAAGAGGTGATTTAGAGGATGATGTTTCCCAAAGAATTAAAAAATGGTGGATGAAGTGGAGAGGTGCGTCCGGGGTCTTGTGTGATCGGCATATTCCATTAAAGTTTAAAGGAAAATTTTATAGGACCGTTGTTCGACCAGCTATGATGTATGGTGTAGAGTGTTGGGCTGTTAAAAAGAATTATATAAGATAAACTCAGTGTAACAGAAATGAGGATGCTAAGATGGATGAGTGGCAAAACTAGGATGGATAAGATAATGAATGATCATATTAGAGTTGGTTTGGGAGTTGCTCCCATAAGTAATAAGCTTTGAGAAAGCCGTTTGAGGTGGCACGACCACGTTCAACGGAGACCTATAAATGCCCTTGTATGGAAAAGTGATATAATCTAGATTGAAGGAACTAGAAGAGCTAGGGGTAGACCTAAGATAACCTTAAGAGAAGTGGTGAGAAAGGATATGCATAGCTTAGGCCTTGTATCTAGCTTGGCCTTGAACAGAATTGATTGGAAGGCAAGAATCCATGTAGCTGACCCCATTTAGTTGTGACAAGGCTTATTATTGTTATTGTTGTATAGGACTTGTGGTGAGTTTTTCAAACACCAGGAGAGTTGATGTAGAAATACATTCTTGAACCAACCCAGACCCATCTGCTTATGCTGGACATCCATGTGGGAAATATTATTTGGGTAAATAATGATGATCTTCATTTGTTCTGTTTATTTTAGCAGTTAGCTCCCTAGGATATTTGGTTTCTAATTAATTTTAGTTTCGTAGTTTGAGTTAGTGTCCTACTCCAAGAGTTAGTATTTGTTTAGGAGTCTAGTTTTTTATATATTTGACGTAACCCCATCATTAGACAGATTGAATAGATTGAGTTGAGTTGTGTTTGTGAGTGACTGTCACTAGTGTGTTTGTGTGAGCACTCCTTTCTATCATGCAATTTCCTTCCCCATTCTTCTTTCTATTCTTCTAATTCCTCTTATGTGAAAGACCACTATAGCAGGCCATTCCCTGGTCTGCATTTAGATGTGATGAAAATCGGCTGTCTAATTCCAACCATATGTTGGGATTCTTCCGTACATCCCTACACCAGCAGGTCCAGCACTAGTGTAGGCATATGCTAGTTGATGTAAATTGACAGTCTAATTTCAGCCACCAGAAACCTAACCCTAAATTGCTGCAATTTCCAGCACACTTTCCACCATAAAGTTTTTTAATTAACATTTAGTCATAGAGCTCCTTAGCTCAACATAACCTCACTTTATGTCCCTACCATCATACTGTATGTCCTACCAACCCTACCCTAAGTTGACCTAAACACCAATTCTTGAGCTAGCCAAACAAACTAATTCGTAGATTTTCTTTTGGGTAAGTTACTAGTTCATATGAGACCCTACTTATTGGCTTGTAGTTGGACCCTTCCCACCTAAAGCCATATTACAGCTAAACTCTAGCAGTTACTGTTTACTAATCATGATAGGTCACATCTCCAACATTTTGTTGTACAACTTATATTAGGAAATGGTTAGGAATCAATGAAAGAGCGAGACTAAACTTTAGGTACGACTTGATATCTTAAATATCCAGGTGTTGCTAGGTATCCAAGCATATTTCTAGGGTCCTAGACGACAGCAGCCTTTGTGGTATTGTCAAATTCCAAAGGATTAGAAGTCAATTGGATTCTATCCCTATCAGTCAAAAATTTTGACTTTCTACTGTTGGAGAGTTGTTCTCAAATCTAAATATCCTATAAATCTAAATATTAATAAACATTTCAAAAGCAGAACTGTTGTAAAATAGTCATATGTTTAAATATCTGTATTCTCATCCAAGTTTACTATGATGCTGTCCGCATGTGTCAAATAAGGTTTGACCGGAAGGTAGATCCTTCTATATAAATCAACTATAAGCAATTCTGGATTTGTTGGAAAGCTGTTTATTGTGATCTACCCAATACAATATTACAAGGTCTCATGTAAGAGTAGAATCATTTGATCAGTCAAACCTCTCAGATTGGTGGCGACGTTCTCCTTGATTTGGGGTGTCACTTTCTCTACTGTTCTGTTTATTGTGATCTGCCCAATACAATATTACAAGGTCTCATGTAAAATTAAAATCATTTGATCAGTCAAACCTCTCAGATTGGTGGCGATGTTCTCCTTGATTTGGGGTGTTACTTTCTCTACTGTTCTGTCCATTCTTATTCGTTTTCTTTCTCGTAGTCCTGATTACATGATTTTGGTTTCTAGGAAACAACATAAACCAAATGTGGGACTAGTATGCCAAGACAATGACCAATACCAAGAACAACATAAACCAAATGTATTTTTTTGTCCATTTAAAACTTCAGGCTTGCTTGTTCATTTCTGCTATGTAGTAGTCCTATGCTGATTTTTGATGACTTGATATGGCTTAATATTGATGATATCAGGTATATATTGTAGCTTACTAAATAATGTTAGGAAAGAGGGGGAATAAAAAAATACACTGGGGTGCCTTGATTGCCTAGACAATGCTGAGGGACACCTTATTGCCTAAGCCTTTAGTCACCTCCATTGCTTTGGATGCCTTGGTGCCTTGACAATCCATGTTGACAATGGAGCTATATTTATTGTTCCACCAAGGCCCACCCTCAATATATGGATTTTAAAAATGAAATTTAGTTTGTTTCAACAAAAAGTGAAGTTGTTGCCTGTCTTTATTCCCTCTCCTTCCTCTCTTCCCCTCAACTTCTCCCTGGACCTCATTGCAATTGCCGTTCTTCCCTTTCCGTGTTTCTCCAGACTCCAATGCTAGCAACCCATGCCAACAGCTTTAATCAACCTGCAAAACTGTTCATTTTAACTCGTTCTCTTCTCCAACTTACCCTCCTTAATTTTCCTTTCTTTTGGGGTTTAGAGGTGGGGTGGGAGAGGGGCTCAAGTTGTAGAAGAATGTAAAAGTATCATAGCTTATTCCTCTTGTTCCTAGTTGTTTAGTTATCTGAAAAATGGGATTTCTGGTTTATATGCCTTGAAAGAGAGGGTTGACAAGTTAATATCTTGATACAAAATAAATATATTCACAATGGTCTGGTGACTAGCATTAGATATGTGGGAGACTGAGGCCTTGTCTTTTTGCACTAATTATGGATGACCTAACCAAAAAGTCCAAGACAAAAGCCCCCGTGGTTTATGCTTTTTGGGGATAATGTTGTTTTGTTGGATGAGGTAATAGCAGGGATTAATCTTAAATTAGAGCTATGAAGATCAACCTTAATAGCAAGAGGTTGTAAGGTTAGCAGGCCAAAGACAGAGTATATGACATGTTCTTTTAGTTATGCTATGATGAATGTTAACATTCTGCAATTTGGGGTTTAAGAGATATAGGGTAATGATTGTTTCAGGTATTTGGGGTCAATCATAAATAAGGAAGGTGACATAGAGGATGATATTTCACATAGAATTGAAGTGAGCTCGATGAAGTAGTGAGGTGCTTCCGGAGTGTTGTTTGGTCGAAGTTCTAAAGGGATGCTGTCCCCCAGCATATGGGGCAGAGTGTTGGGCGGTTAAGAGGTGCCGTTTTGAGAAGCTTTGTGTTGCAAAGGTGAGGATATGAAGTTGAATGTGCAGAAAAACTAGGAAGGATGAAGTAAAGAATAAGCTTTAGAGTAGACTTTGGAGTTTCCTTGATAAATGATGAATTAGTTGGCTGGGATGAAATGGCCATGTTCAATGGAGGTCCATAGAGGACCCAATAAAGAGAAGTGGTATGATCCAAATTGAAGGAGTTAAAACAGGTAGAAGCAGGCCTAAAAGACTATGGGTGAAGTTGTTAGGAAGGACTTAGTTAGTCTAGGTCTTATTTCAAGCTCCTTGGATTGAGCCTTTTGGAGGGCAAGGATCCATGTAATAGACACGATGTTGCTGAGATTTTTCTATTTTGTTGGGCTGTGTGTTGCTCCTCTTATTCTTACCATTTTCTTCTCCCCATCTCTCATTTGTCTTTTTGTATATATTTTTATTTCACTATGCTTTCTGTTTTTTGTTTGGAAACATGTGGCAAACCCCATGAAGTTGTGAAGAGGCTGATTTCTTCTTGTTTTTGTGTGCCTTAATTTAAAATAATCTACTTTTTCATTGCTGATGGATTGATTTACTGAGTGCAGATGGAACGTCATTGATGAATGTCAAAGTGGAGGTGCAGGCCCCAAAACTTCACCATGTTAATCCTATCTGTTTGGAAACTGGCAAGCCTATGGAGTTTGTTGTGTGTGGTAGTAATTTAAACCAGCCTAAATTTCGGTATGTTCCTGTCTCTTTGTTGTTGATGCATTAAATTCATTTGGTGAATTTATTGCAATTGATGCTGTCACACCCTACTTGACGGTAATGGACTAACCCAACTGCTTGCGGGTGTGATCCATAGTCACAAGATCAACTGTCATGATGCTACAATCGAAACAATCAATATAATATAATAATCATGAGCAAAAAGGAACAAATGTCATGTATAATAAATAAAGAATGGGAACCATCACAAGAACGGGATGGAAATGCTTGTTAATATTTAATTACATCCTTTGTTTCAAAATTTAATAATTAAACTGTCACAAAATGTTATCTCAAACCCCAACAAAGAAAGGAAATCCTAGGCAAACTACGCTCTATATGAGCACTCGATGCAAGCACACAATCCGTTATGTGGTTCATATGCCTCCATAGGAGGCACCTCATAAGTCTCCATAAGAGTAGGGATCTCTTGCTTAGCGTATCCATCATAACCTGCATACATGTCTAAAAATAAACGCCCCAAAAGTGGGTGAGTTCTAAAGAACTTGCGAGGTAACAATCCACATATATGAAATGAAGAATGCACATGAGATGATGACCTAAGATGTTGTCTACTATGCTAACCATGTTGGTTTCTATCTAGGTGAACACGCATCGAGATCATCACCAATCTCCTCTGGGTAGGTTCACACTCACACTGGCCCCTCATGTCTTCAAATTGTCTTTTGGGCGCCCATGATTGTGGGGGTCTAAGGGTAAGTCACCACTTTTTTTTTTTTTTTATCACAACTAGGGTATGAGTAGTAGGTCCATCATGATCACATGAGGACCATTGGTTTGAGATTGGCACGTGTTAATGGAAATACCTAGCAATGCAAAGGTTTATCTACGTGTCATGCCACTTATGGTCAAGATACCTTTCCTCAAGCCACATTGCTCTTGTTGGTTCGGTATCCCTCCCAATCTAGGGATGTCGATCCTCACGACTCCTATCCGTCTTTTGGATGAACAACCCATACCCTTATGGTCATCCACATATAATACATTAGTAGCACTTTATGTCCCCTCATTGCTCTCAATCATCTTTTAGGCACCCCACGGGCTCAACCCATACCATTTGCAACTCTACTATGAATGATACACTAGTAGTACCATGTCTTCTTACAGCTCTCAATTGTCTTTTGGACACCTACCAGTCACCTACCGCTATCATGGGTCATTATGCTCAATGTCTTCGCTGAAAGGGTAGCAACATGTGAAAAGGTCCCTAAGCATGCATCTAAATAGTCATATATATGCACACACACATCTATTGTATGCAAGAAGTACCAAGGCGACGGTCTAAACCACAACCCTTGATATATTTATAAATATGGATGCAATATGTCAACTCCTAGCTCGACATGCCTTTTGTCATATAATAAAGAAGGAATTAAATAAACATGTTAATCATATTCCTATGATGCACCTAATGCATGCATATCCTAAACAACATATACAAGCTTCGTAGTACATCATAGACACAAATAGAAACCATATGTAAGGGATGAGTAGTAGACCTATTTGCATATTGTTCCCTCACCTGAATGATCGTCCAAAACCCTTGAAATTTATCCAAACTTCACAATCAATTGCTCTAACAACTCATTGGAATTCCTAGAATCATGTTGGTATGGTTAGAATTAGGTTTAGGTTTCATTCTGGCTAAATCAAACACAAGACCACCAGACAACAAAGCAGGTGCTCGGTCAGGGCTGTTTGGCTCAATCGACCTTGACCGCTTAGGGTCGCGAACAGAAGCCTAGATCCGAAATTCACACTTTGATCAAACCTCAGGGGGTTCTAGGCTAATCTTAGGCATGTATTTTGGCTTTGATGCACGTCCAAACACTCACAAACAACAACAATAAAAAGGACAATCTAGATCTAAAGATCTAATCAATCTAGAAGAAGATGATCCTATTTTGGAATGTTTTGCAGTTGGGAAAGATGTGGATCTCATCTCTCATGCTAGATTTGATTAGAGTTGATGGAAAACAAAGGTTCTCCAATCAAGTATAACTTTCCACCATAAATTTATCACATCAATCTCCTCAAAATTAAGGAAGAACAGAAGAGAATTGAAGAGATTGATATTTTTACCATCAAAATTGAAGATTTTGTGAAGGTCCAAGCTTTCTGCCTCAAACACCGATGTTTTTCTCTTTGAAAAGCTCCCTTTGACTCACTCTATAACCCTTGGGCGTCTAACAATAAAATGATCCCGAAATCTGGGTTTAAAGCTATTAAATAGCGGTTTAAGCTCATAAAAACCTTGGATTTCCCATACTGTGCTGACCAACCAAGTACCTATGGCGGCAGGATGGTGGCCAACAGCCCCTGTCATTGTCTTGCTAGAGACATGAGTACAAGCTATGGGGGGAGGCCTAAGGCTCATACCTGGACTTGGGTATATCACCCAACTTCCACTCCTGGAAGCTGGTAATCCGCCTTCCACTCCTGGAAGCTGGTAATCCACCTTCCAATCTGTTCGGGTTTGAGTCCAATCTTCTTCCGAATTCGAACATGGCGGTAGAACCTTAATCTCCACCATCCAAATCCATGGATTCATATGCTAATCTAGTGGTCTCTAATTGGATGCCCCACAAGTTCCTTTTGTTGGATCCACGGGTCCTCAGGCTTGCAAGTAGGGTTTCAGGTTAGAATCCTTGAGGATATCATGGATGCTCTCTTACAAATCCATTCCCAGTAACCCTGTTTATACAACTTTTTTGTAAAGTTTATTGTTGATTGATGTCTAATTTTTATTTTTTAGGCAGACTTTTTCTTCTTTTTCTTGAGATTACTTGGTGCAAGGAACCTTAAGTTCTTAGCAAATAATGTTATCTTACATTATTCAGTTATATTTTAAGTGGGGGTCTGTGACATAGAATCAGTACTTTGTTCATCCTATTTTGGCAGGCCTTGTACTAAATAGTCATCGCTGGGGTGCAAAAAGCTTGTTCCAGAGTATTCTCTAAGTGGTGTTATATTTTCTTTTAGTTTAGGACAATGGGGTAGGCTCTGAGTTGAAAAATATTTTCAAGTAGCTGAAACCAGTTGCTGGGGAATGCTTACAAATTGTTTTAGTAGCATTATTGAAGAGCCTTTGGTTTCTCGATGAGCTAACGTCAGTAGTGCTTGCTTGTCTGGAGGCTACTTGTTCCTTCACTTGAGGCCCTTGGATTGGTGCTTATCCATCCTGTAATGCTAATTGAATTTAATTTTATTTCAATTTGACAAAAATATTCATAATTGTGAAGGCTACTGTACCAAACATTTTTTAGGAACGCAGTACTCAAAAATCATTGTTTTTTTTATGGAGATACCGTGTCTTCTTTTGGGATATCTTCTCTTCACCAAAGCTATATTTGGTTGCTCTTGCAGTCTTTTGGTGTCTTTTGCTGGCAACTACCTTGAACATGATTGCTGCGTTGCAATTCCAGATGGGAAGAGCGAAGCTTACAGTTGTGACCATCAAATGTTCAAGATATATATCCCTCACACAGAGCCAGCTCAATTTGGCCCTGCATTTATTGAGGTGTGTTCTCTTGGAACATTTTAGCCGACCCCATTTAGTTGGGACAAGGCTTATTGTTGTTGTTGTTCTCTTGGAACATTTTTTTGCTAAGTATTGAGTTCTGTATGATTCAACTCTTTTGTTCTTAAATTATGGGTTATCACAAAATAGTACTCGAAATTTCTGTTTGGATGCAACTCTTATCTGTTCTTTATCACCCCTTCACAATTTGGACATTATCAACCATAACTATGTTCTTTGGCTGGTCACCGGTGTATGTTCATTATTGGAAATGGATCCTACGTTCTGGGATTCTTCTTTGTTGATATTTTTTCTAATGTAAAGAAGATTAGCACTTATTTGTTGGCAATATACAGTCACATCTTATGTTATTGCTCGACTGGTTCTCCCAGGGCATTTTCATGTCCTTGGCTCTCATTTTTTTCTGTTCTTAGTTTCTTGATATATAAACTGCCAAGTATCAAAATGAGGGTTTCCTTCGTTTCTGTTGTTTCCTAATTCAGTTTAATTTGTTTATTATTGGAAGGTTTATCCATTGAAAAACATATATATGTAACTTCTACTTCTTTCCCTTGCAGTTTGAATGCCATCTTTTGGTCCTTTGTGTTATATGTATGCATAGACATATGTATGTATTTTTCATGTCTGACGCTAGTAACTGAGATGGACAAGGTCTGAAATGTTGATTATTATTGCATAAATCATGAATTGATGTATAGAATCACCCTAAATGGTTGTTTATTACTTCTGTAGGTTGAAAATGAATCGGGTTTGTCCAACTTCGTTCCGCTCCTCTTTGGAGACGCTGAAACATGTTCTGAAATGCAGATAGTGCAGCAGAGGTTTGAAGAATCTCTCTGTTCAAAGAGACATCAGGTTGAAGTTATGGATGTTTTATCTGAGTCGTGCGAGCTGTTTGCTTTAAAGCAAGCAGCCATGTCTGAACTTGTTTTAGATATTGGATGGTTGTTGAAGGAGCCAAAGTTAGAAAAATTTCAGGGGTTTTTGACCAGTACAAACATTCAAAGGTTAAATCGTTTGTTAGATTTTCTCATTGAGAATGAGTTATTTACTATTTTGGAGAAAATTGTAAAATCTCAAAAAATTCCGATCCATATGGAGTTCTTGGATAGCATTGATGGAATTGATGATGCTAATATGAGACAATTTCGTAAGTCTCTGAATCATGCTAGAGAAGCTGTCCAGAAAAATTGTCATCATGCCGGGAATTCAGAAGTAGTGCGTCTGGGAAACTCGAGAAAGAATGCATCTGATCAAAGCTATAAGGGAGATTGCAACTTCTCTATATTTCCAAATAGTAATCAGGTACCAATTTTTCTTCTTCTTCTTCTCTCCCTCTCTCTTTCCCCCTTTTTTCCAATAAGAATCTTTTTGAAATATCTGTGGTGCCTGATGGAGGGATTTATTATGAAAACAGAAAGACAACAAAAATTATTTTAGAAGGATTGATAATTATTTGTTTATTTATTTTTAATTTTTTGTTGGGGGATCGCGGGTGGTGTGGAAGTTGGGTCTGCAAGGAAACCTAACATTGGCTGTGTTAACAAGGTTTCCTTAGGTATATCCAAACAATGCCACTTTAAGCATGGTAGACATTGGGTTGAAGTCAAGGCAAGATTTCTTTGGCTTTTGCTTTTGTACTTTTCCTGCTTCATTCTGGTGGGTATGGAAACCGTCTGTTAGATTTTGCCTTGTCGAAATTCAAGGACTTCCGCATTAGCCACCCCTGAGAAAAAAGAGGAGAGAATCTAAGTACTGTCAGCGCTTGATCTCTTTTTTGAAGGCGTTCTGCCAAATTTTAGTTTGGTCTCATACCTCTATATCTTTTCTCTATTTGGGTGAAGGTACATAGATGTTCATTACATTGATTTCAGAAATGTTATTTTGGTTGCATTAGAATCTCTCTAAACTTTGTTCTTGGGCTTCCCAGGATTTGGAAAAGAGAGAAGAAAATTTGGAAACAACTACGGCTACAGATTTTGGAGAAAGCACTTTATTTGAGCCACTTGTAAATGGAGATGTTCATAGGAAATTGAAGTGTCAAGCACATCAAATGAATCTACGGATGCGGAAGCCAGGTGTATTCATCTCTCCAACAACATTTATGAGACCACGGTCTCTTGTGCTCTTTGTTGCAGCTGTTGTCATGTGTTTTGGGATATGCAGTGTCCTCCTTCACCCCCAAAAGGTTGGGGAAATTGCTATTTCTATTCGTCGATGTGTATTTAGTAACCATGAGCCATAGAATCTCTCAGTTGGCCCAGAGTATGTCCCAGAGTATGTCATTTTACCTGGTTGATTGTGTGTTGCCATGTAAATTTCTGCCGATGTGATTCTGGTAACAATGAGCAGGTTGTAACAACTTGCTGACAACACCAGCTGCTGCGTCTCTTGATGAGTTTGTGTGATTCCCTCTGGTTCACCATCTGCAGTTAAAATAGCCTTCTGGTTGTAGAGCATTGATTAGTTCAGTGGTAAAGAAATGTGCAACAGGGAATAGATTCCCCATTTTATTTATTTTCGCTCTGTAACATAGGTGAATTTTGGTTTATCTATGACCAAGGGCATACTGTTGATCCTGCTCCGTGGTTCTATTTAGGCATGAACTTTGTAAAGAGTAGATGGTTCTGCAGCCATGAAGTCATGATAAGAGTCTGTATGAACCCAGTTATGGAAACCTAACCTGTAGCTAATCCAAAAGCTGATTCCTTGTTGGATTTTTCCCTGGCTGGTGGTGGAGGTTTAATTGTGTAATAGAAAGTTGAGGTTTTATTGTGCAACGGAGATAGATGAAATCATGTTGCCGTCAGGTACTTTCAGTGTTTACAAACGAGGCTATGGTGGAAGAATCAGGAGGGGGAAATTACACCAATTCAGTTTTTGAGATATCTTCTTCCTTTTCTTTCTTTCTTTCTTTATTATAATTTAAATTAATTAATTTATGAATATTATTATTATTATTTTATTATCTTGTGAGAGCCATCTATTATTTATAAAAATAAGAGCAAATTATACCGACATCCAAAATAGAGGCCTTAAAGCACTACACCCTATTTTATATTTGAAAAGCAGATGCCCTAAAAATTGATTTTTATTGAATATATTAGTCCAATTTGTTATAGAAAATTGTTAAATTAATGTTATTTTCTTTCAATTTAAAAAATCTCTATCAAACTATGAAGGAAAAAGAATAAATAGTGGTTTAGCCATTTTCAATGATTAATTGGAATAATGTGTTTGAATTTTATCTGGTTCATTTTTGACAAATAAATGTACTATTCATTTCCTTCTAGGTAAATGACACATGTTCATTAGGCACACTCACATCAAAGGTTCAGATTAAATTAAAATAATTTTTTTTCTATTTTGTAAATATAAAATATTACCTCAACCTTTGGAGTGATTGGTAGACATATGTCTAGTGTACTTCATCCAGAGGGAAATGGCTGATGAGAAATGGACATGATAAAGTTTCATAATGTGTAAAATGAAAATCTAATTTTGAGGTGTCTTTGTTTTTCAAGCATAAAATGGAGAGTTAGACTGTCACTGTTTTAAGGCTTCCATTTTGGAGTGCCAATGCAATTTGCTTAAAATAAAGTTTTCTATACACTCCCTTCGTTTTGCAATTAATCTCAGGACACCTCTCCAACTGTGCAAAATTTTAAAATAGATGCAATGTGTTAAGTCACCGTTGAGAACTGTTTCCAATTGACGGTTGGAAATACTTGGAATCAAGGAACGAAAGTTCGCCAAAGTTTCGGTGAGATTTGGCATTTGTTCAAACAGATTTCGACCCCTCATTTAGGGGGTATTTTTGGTCATTTTGGGCTCAAACTTGGTGTTTACCCTAATTTGATGCAAATATTTGGTAAATTTGAATTATTTTATATAAATTCGTCCATGTAGATTTTCTTTCATAGTCACATTTAACATGTTGCTTGGTTGTAAAAATCTCTAGATTCATGAAATCTAGAGATTCACTTTTTTACACTAAAAATGTGAATCTGTAGATTTATGGGTAAGGGGTGAAATTCAGAGATTTCAAAAAAGCTCATTTGCACATTCACAAAAATCATGTCGATCAAATAAATTTTTAGGATGAATCCACAAATTTCATTACACAACCAAACATTTAATTTTATAAATTATGATTACATAGATTTGAAATCTATATATTTGAAATCTCTAGATATTTGAAATCTCCAGACTCACGTAACCAAACAGGCCCTTACAGAATCCCTTCATAATTTAAATTGTTTCCATAAATTCTTTCATGTATATATTATTCTCTAACCACATTTGACACGTTAACTTTTGAGGCGTAAATCACTGAAATATAATCGGTAAGCTCATTGATCTCAAAGATTTTGCCATAAAATGTCTTCATAATTTGAATTATTTCAAGAAATTATTCTATGTAGATTTTCCTCTCTAACCACATTTGACACATTGTCTTTTGAGACTTGAATCATTAGGATAGAATTGGTAAGATTGTCCATTGATATTGAAGATTTCGTAATAGAATCGAGAGAGAAATCACATAAAAATAGTGAGAAATTGCCAAAATATCGCAAAAAATAAAGATTCTCACGATACATAGGTCTTGGGCGATTTTCTGCCCATTTCGGGTTCGTTCGGTTACTGCCGAACTGCCGAAATTTGTTCGGCGATATGTTGTACTATGCTTGGAATTCAATTTTTTCAATATGATCGAAATATCCCTAACGTTATGGTGCGCGCAAGCTGGCCCGGATGAACCTCATTTCCAAAAATATCCCTGACGTTGATAAAATGTCTAGATTACTCTTTTATTTGTGATCCTATTTTCATTCTTCAGACCACCCTAATATCCAACCCAACCCGTGCGAGCAAGCTCGCTCACCTCACTAACTTTAGTCTACCCCTGCATCAAAGCCATGTTGCCCATTGTGCTCACTCACCTGTACTCATCTGCATCGAAGCAAAGAAGGTAATTCATAGCCTTCCTCTTTGATTTTGTCCGAACTGAAACACGCGCGCACTCACACTTATACACATTCCCACTGAGCTGGTCGTGGCCTATAGTTGCACTCGCTGGGGCTGGGTCATTCATGGCCTACAGTCACAAACGAACTCACACAGTGCCCTGCATTCACGAACTGCTCCCAAGCAAAATCCCAAGCAACTAGCACCTCATACATAGACGCTTGACGAGAAGTCTGTGAGAACACCATAGCCTTGCACAGGTGCACCCACGCGCACACACCACGAGCAACTAGCTCCCTTGGCCTTGCACACGGTCCCTAACCCACCACACCCTGGCCGTGCACCCCCCCCCCCCCGCCACCCCTGGCCTGTGCGCCCGCACACACACCCATCCCACTTGGCCCTCATTAGAGGTAACGAGGTTGCCACTCCTCTAAAGACGGACCTGACTCCTCAACTTCGTGAGATTTTTTCTTTTGGATTCATTCATGGCATGATGGAAAGTGGGTGAGCATAGCTCTGATAACCACCTAGTGGAACTACGTACTTTACTTTATATCTTATAGTTTTGTGCGCGTCACCTATATTATGCTGATCCAGTTTTCAAGAGGCTCATTGATAAACTGGCACATTATTGAGGTGGCAGAGCCAGACATGTTGAACGTACATAACCAAGTAAAGGATCTGTATCCACATAACCAAGAAGTAGAGGATGAAACAGATGCAGAGGACCCATTCACATTTCAGTTTGTTTAAGGAAGTTCAGGTAGTTGACATGGAGAATACAACTCTTCATGTACTCCGCAAATTGGTTTTTGATGCTGTTATTCATCACTTGTGGTGGAAGCATAACTTTACGAAGAAATTGTGTAAAAAATTCGGATGTTTAAATTGAACGAAGTGAAAGAAACTCAAAGGAGTAGAATCATAGAGATAACAAAGAAGTCCAATACACTTGGGCTGTGCAAATAAAAAAACTAATTCAAAGATAAATCAATTATAAAAATCAAATACTATTTTTTATTAAACAAACTCAATCAGTACTCAATAAACTCCAATAGTTTTTAAGATCTAAAACTGACAAACGAGTAATCGTTTTCTGAAGCATTCGTACAGCAGTTTTTTGCCAAGGAATTCTTTATTGGGAGTCAACTTTATTAACAATTTTAGAGCAGATATATATTTTACAAATGATAATTAGAATCAATAAAACAGAATACTAGGGTTACACTGTTACTTGCGTTTAAAGATTTGTTTGGAATGAATGTATTTCAGCACAAAATTTCTTCTTCAAGTTAACGGCGGTGCCTTTAGAAATCCTTCCAGAGTTCAAATACATGGAATATAACCCTAACAACAGACTTTCTTTCTAATCCATTTGGGCGCTGTTTTGCTTCCTCTTCTAGCCACCCTTGCCAAGTCCCCAACAACAACAGTTTGCTCCCACTATAAAAATTGAACCCAACTTCCACTTACCAAATACATTCAAACAAACCCTTCTAAGTTCTTAGTTCCAAATCTACTCAATTAATCTCACAGAGAAGCTTCAAGTCTAACATGGCAAGATTTGGATTCTCCCTTCTTCTTCTATTGCTCATAATCCCTGCTATCCTTTTATTCTTACCATTGACAAATGCTGTTGATATCAACGTCATCACTGATTCTGGGGCAATAGGTGATGGCAAAACAGATGTGAACAAGGCTCTATTATCAGCTTGGGCAACTGCTTGTGAATCATCAGAGGCTTCAACCATAAACATACCCCGTAAGGGCCGGTTCTTGCTTAGTCCAATTGAGTTCCAAGGACCATGCAAGAACTCGAAGATTACATTTCGTATAGATGGAACCCTGGTTGCTCCTGATTACAAGAAAATGGCTAGTTCTCAAAATTGGATTATGTTCTACGCTGTGGACGGGGTGTCCATCATTGGAAATGGATATCTTGATGGCAGAGGCACCAGCTTGTGGGCATGCAAGGCTTCCGGGAATAAGAATTGTCCCACCGGTGCAGCGGTATGTACATATGTCCCCTGGTGCATGCTTTAGTTAAAATACAGCTTTCAGAATTAGTTGAAAGTGATTCATCATTGTATCATTTTTGACATAGTTGCATTTGGATTTTGCTTTTGCAGTCACTTTCTTTCTATAGCTCGAAAAACATATTAGTACAAAACGTGAAATCGATCAATGCGAAACTCTTTCACATGGTTGTATATTCATCTGAAAATGTATTAATACAAGGAGTGAGCATCATTGCTCCAGGTGATAGTCCAAACACAGATGGTATACATGTTCAAGAATCAACAAATGTTCGTGTATTCAATACCGGTATCAAAACCGGAGATGATTGCATTTCTATTGGATCGGGCACACGAAATATGACAATCCAACGTATTTCATGTGGCCCCGGACATGGTATAAGGTGAGGATAAATTAATGAATTTTTGATAATTAAATTTCTTAACTTATTTTAATGTTGGCAATACATTTGTTTATGTATACTAATATAAAGGAGTATGTAATATGCTGCAGCATTGGAAGTTTGGGTTCAGGAAAAGAAGAAGAAACAGTGCAAAATGTGATCGTGAAGAGTGTAGTGTTCAATGGAACTCAAAATGGAGTAAGGATCAAAGCCTGGGGAAGGCCTAGCAATGGATTTGTGAAAGGAGTGATTTTTAAGCAAATTGTGATGAAAAACGTCCAAAACCCAATTGTTATTGATCAAAACTATTGCCCTCACAGCACAGGTTGTCCTAATCAGGTGAGTAATATATAAATACAACTATATTACTATATTTTTTAAAAGAAGTAGTTGGGCTGATCATCAATACTTACTTGTATTAATATTTATTCTACAGAACTCAGGAATACAAATAAGTGGAGTCACATACACAAACATAGTTGGGACATCTGCAACTCCAGTGGCCGTGTTCTTCAACTGCAGTGCAACCACACCATGCAAAGGAATTGGTTTGCAAAATATAAAGCTCACATACAATGATCAAGCTGCACAATCATTTTGCAAGAATATACATGGTAACGCTGCTGGTGTAGTCAACCCACCAAGTTGTCTTAGATAAGAATTGACATATATAATATATAGTTCTTGTAAATTAAAAAAAATAAAAATTTTTAGTCGTTTCTTTGTAAATTCAATTCTTTCTCTATGGAACCAGAATTTATGTTAAACCAGGGAAATTGTATTCTTTGTCATGTCTTCAGCAAGTTAGTAACTTCAAGAAGCAATCTTGTACCATTTTATATAATTAAATAAAAAAATAAAATCGATTAGCCATGGAAGAGACAAGACTGGTTGGTACTATTTCTTCCATTTCAAGTTTATGGTCTAGCCATTACCAAAAAATATAAAGTTTTTATCTAGGTTGTTTGACTTCATGTTTCACCTTGAAGGAATATCTGCTCAGCGATGGGTGATGAAAAATTGCCATTATGGGTTTAATTAGGGTTTGAACTGATTAGTGACTGCAATCTGATCAAAATTAGGAATAAAAAGGAAAATTCACTGTTACCTCCCTTCCAAATTCATGTGGAGTCACTACTTCATCCCTTGCAATTTTTAAAATTGTGGAAAAGAAATGTAAATCTTAAGAGAGAGTTTTCTTAAAAGATCTTTTTTGGATGAAATTCAAATAGCACGCCCGGTGGGACACGAACATTTTCTTAAAAGATCTTATTAAGTAAATGTATTTTTATGGTGTGAAAGAGTAACCAAAATGAGAGTTTGTACTTGTATATTGTAGTTTTTTTTGGGTAGAATATAGTATATGATATTTTCACTACATAGGTTTCACAAAATTTATTCTCTCACTGCATTTTAGTCTACTGCTTTTGTTTTCTTTTGAGTAAATTACACGAACCGCTATAAAGGGAGTAAAACTTTTGATCACCCGCTATTACCTCCTAAATTATGCGGCACCCCACACTCAAAATTACAAGTTACCCACAATTACATTTTCAGTTAACTGTAGGTAATTTGCGGCATTCTAGTCTTCACTCTTCGATTCTTTTTGAGCTAAAAAAGGTTTGGCATTTTGTTGCTACTCATGAGAGATGGATAGTGGGTGATGGGAAAAAAATAACATTTTGAAAGGATTGCTGGTTAGGAGACTTTACTGGTTGTGCTCAGTTTGAGGTTCCTCTTATTTTGGCAAAAAAATTGAAACTTAAAGTGGTGGACTACTTTCTTGATTGGCAGTAGTGTTTAATGAGGGTCCAATCCCCTCGATTAAAAGAAGTTCTGAAGTTAGTAATTCTTATCCATCTCCCTACTGGTGTTCACGAGGATATTTGTCACTGGATTGGTACTATTCAAGGGAGTTCTCAATAAAATCAGCCTGTGATATGCATAGGAAAAATGGGGCGGTTTTGGATTGGGCGAAGAAGATTTGGAATTTGAAATTATTGTCTAGGCAGCAGATTTTTTGTTGGTGGGTCTTTCAGGGGAAGCTCCCGATTGATGCAATTGTAATGTCCAAAGGAATCTCCTTGGCTTCACGTTGTGGTATGTGTCTAGGGGCTTTTGAAGATATTACTCATATTTTTATTCAGTGCTCTTTTGCTCGTAGCTGTTGGGAGTCTTTGTGTGGATGGTTTGGTATGAGTTCTAAGCTACCTCTACTCTTTAAGACAATTATAAATGGTGGGGACAACAGGCAAAGTCTTATTATGTGGTTTCATGGATGCTTCCTGCTTTTGTATTATCTGTGGTTTGCTCGTAATAAGTATCGATATGAGGAGTGCTTACTTCTAAAAATTGGGTATTATATCATATCTTCTTTGATCTCAGTCATCATGATTATGTAATTGGTAGCAGAAAGGCATCTCCAGCAGTGTTCGCTCAAGCGCTGGCGATGGGTCTGAAAATTTCTGTTAAGAGCCCTACTCCTCCTCAAGAAATTTTTTGGGTATCTCTTTCAACATGGTGGGTTATGCTAAATGCCGATGGCAGTTCTCTGGGCAGTTCTGGTATGGCTGGTGTGGGTGTTTTGTTTAGAGATGAGTCATCAATTGTTCTTTTTAATTTCAACTCTTTTTTAGGTATTAAAACTAATTTTGAAGCTTAAATGGAGGCATTGATGTAGGCTATAGAGTGGGCAGTAAAGTTAGATATACCACGCGTATGGATTGAATGTGATTCAGTGGCTGTAGTGGTCTTGATTCAGAAAGGAAGATTCCCTGGTGTTTCTTGCAGCGCTGGAGAGGTGTTGATCTTTTTATTGCTAGTCATCCTTGGAAAATTTCCCATTGTTATAGAAAAATCAATCAGGCTGACTACTTGGCAAATTGGGCTGCGAGACGGGGTTCTTCAAATGTTAATACACCCTGGCTAGCAGCGATACTGAGTGAACTTGATCTAGAGGCTTCTGGTCGTCCGCGCTTCAGATTTTGACTTCTTTTATATGTTGATGTGAAATGGAACCTATGAGGTTGGGTGTATTTAGGGGCAACTGATGTTGCGGGATTGATGGTTGGCTCCTTTTGTTTTTTGTATGAGTTTTTTCGCTTTTTAATACAAATGACCCTTTTAGCGAAAAAAAGTAAAATTATTGTGATATTGTGAAACAGTAACCAAAATGTGAGTCTGTACTTGTATATAGTAGTATAACTTTTTATTTTTTTGGGTAGAATTATTAGCTTTATATTATGGGGTGGGGTCTATTACATATATCATAGGGAGTGTCGTTCCCATGACCTCTTCACCAAGAAGTATTGGCCATTTCCGACTGAATAATTCTTCGATGGTATGTTAAGTACATTTTTACTTTAGTAAAAAATTAACCACCCCTTTGGCAATAATGAAATCTTTGATCAAAACCAATATTTGCCAAAATTACTATTATCTCCTTACTTTCACTTTTCTTTTTTTGGTAAGAAAACATACCTCATGTTGTAGTGTCCATCGGGATAAAGTATCTCAAAGGGATAAACCTGCATTCAGTAAGCGCCAAAAGAATACATTGAATTTCAGATGGATAGGAAGTTTCCAACAGACTCCCCACCACTTCAAAAGTTCATTCACTGAGT
The DNA here is from genome assembly GCF_041222555.1 of Hakea prostrata. Classification (NCBI taxonomy): domain Eukaryota; kingdom Viridiplantae; phylum Streptophyta; class Magnoliopsida; order Proteales; family Proteaceae; genus Hakea; species Hakea prostrata. Next base: position 46,819,841 of record NC_142603.1, read on the forward strand.
TGGGAACCTTCATCTTAACATGGTTTGGGTTGCTAATTTAGTGGAAAAACTGCCCATTGAAGAAAGAATAGACACTAATGAGTGATCAGAAAGAGAAATGGGAAATGAAATAGATGGGGGGGGGGGGCATCAGAGGTATCGAATAACTCCTTGTTAACTGCTTCAATGTCTCCTGCCACTCGAGCCACGGTGGTGTTCCTTGGCCAGATGGAGGAGTTAAAATTTAAATTGATTAGTGACTACAATCGGATCAAAATTAGGAATAAAAGGAAAACTCACTGTTACCTCCCTCCCAAATTAATGCGGAGTCACTACTTCATCCCTTGCAATTTTCAAATTATTAAGAAGAAACGTAAATCTTAAGAGGAGTTTTCTTAAAAGATGCAACTCTTGAGGTTAAGTACAAGTATTTTGATGCTGTGAAAGAGTAACCAAAATGTGAGTTTGTACTTGTATATGGTATTTTTTTTTTGCTTAGAATATAGTATATGATAGTTTTACTACATAGGTTTTAGAAAACTAATACTCTCACTGCATTCTTGTCAACTGCTTTTGTTTTCTTTTTTTTGGCCCGAAGTCTACTGCTACTTGAGTGTTGAATAAGATTTTTGTCTTATTGTTAAGCAGCTTAAACTCCAGGTTTTGCAGGTCGGCTGCTCCTACTCAATCTGCCATCAAAAAAAAAAAAAAAAAAAAAAAAAAAATTCTAACTTGTGTCTATCTTAGGTTCAGTGGTTTTTGAGTGTCTTTGTGTATTTTTGGGCCTTGCAGTTTGAGTGCATGTACTTGGAGAATTAGAAGCTCTTCAATAAGTACCACAGGAAATTGCTAATCATCACGACTTTTATAAGCTCTCTTTGGTATAGTTATTTTTTGGTAAAATTCAATTTGGAGTTCATTCAGAGAATCATGAAAGGCTCAAAACTCATGCAGAACAAGGGCCATCATTTTCCTTTCTTTGTTGCTATATTGTGCAAACAAAGAAATGTATGTGACCATGTATAGTTCTGTTGTGAGGTATTCAACAAACATTGTTCTCTCATCCTGTAAATACTTACTTTTCATGCATCTTCCTGCACAAATAGGTCCCTCTAAGGTTCAGTTATGTTTCTTCAAGGCTGCAACTGAACTTCTTCTGATGGTCAATTTGCATTACTGAATGTTCGGATCCATAGTGACAGTTGGGATGATTGGTGCAGTTACAAATGACTCATTGTAGACTGCATTGGGGGGAAAGGGGATATGAACAGTAAATGAAGGTCTATTAGTGACCCTAAAGCTGGTGTTCTTCATTCTCACTAAAGCTATCTTTGCTCATGGAAACATGCAATGAGATTGGCAGCCTTGTTCTGCATCACTGGATGGCTTGCTATCTACTTTTCCAATGTTAATTTTTGTTACTAAGGTCATTCAAACTGTTTTATCACTCCAAGCACCATCACCTAGTGACATTTTCCTTTTGTATTATTGATTTAAAGGACCAATGCCTCTCATGCAACATTGGATGGCTGATTGCTGGTAATGGATGTGTTGTCTTCTCTCAAGTGGTCTGTGTTTTCAAACCGAAATGTTTCCCGATTTGTTTCAGCACTGCTATTGTCTCGTGGATGGATTACACTCTTCATTCAAAACCTAAGTAACAAAATTTATATTATCTGATATTATTCAATATTAGGAAGTTTACCGTCATTAGGAATGTTAACCAATCATCTTGAACCGAATGCTTTGAAACTGGTTCAGATTTCCCGTTTGGGACACACAGGGAATTTCTTGATGTAACAATGCCAAACAAATAAAAGAGATACCATAAAGACCCTAAATCCCACAATTCAGAATACATGGATGATACGGTAATTTTCAACTGTAGGGTGTTGAGCCATGGGATCTGGAGACGATAGCCGCCGGCAGCAGAAAAAAGAAATTGCTGAATCAGAGGATATTCTTCTTCTAAGACTGAAATTGAAACATCCACCATCCTATTGATTTTTCCTTTTAAAATCTTTAGAATCAATGGACAATCTTTCCAATTATATCCAAATTATTTAAGATTCAGATGGTAATGGGCTAAATGTAATTAAGAGGAGAATCTATCTCATGGCTGTAGTAAATCGAAACCGGATGATATTGGTTTGTTGGGTAGCAAACCGGGGGAACCGGACGATATTTCGCACCTTGGCACTTAGAGGCGGCTACGCAAAAGACCACAAACCCAAGCCCAAGCCCAATCCCAAGCTCAATCCCAAACCCTACTCCAATCCCGACGGAACCCATGCCCAAACCATGTTGAATCTGCAAATAAGCCGGCAACATTCTTTAACTGTTGGTGGATGCTGTGGTTGATGTTGAGAGTGAGTAAGGTTTGCCGGGAAAAGAATCTGACTGTCTTTAACTTGAGTTCATGAATGAGTAAGGCACGACTAAGAGATAGGAAACTTTGTGGTTCATTTTTTGAGGCTAATGCAGCAACAATATCTTGATAATCTTTTCCCAGATTTCGGAAAACAATAGCATTGAGTTCAGTATCTCCAACTGGTTTTCCGGCAGCCACAAGTTGATCACAAATAATTTTGACTTCACGAAGGTATTCTAAAAGTGATTTTCCTTCCTTGGATGTATCTTGAAGTCGCATATGCAACTTTAGAACACTTGCATAAGAGAGAGTACCGAAGGCTGTCTGGAGAGCATCCCACAATTCAGCAGCCGAATCTAGACCAACCACATAAGGGAGAATTTCTGGAGAGAGGCTAGATATGATCAAACTCATGACAAGTTGATCTTTGCGACTCCATTCAGCGTGAGCAGGATTAGGTATTGCATCGGTGGATTCTGGTGGAATGATGGTTTCTGGTGGACAGACGGTGCTACCTTGAATAAATCCAACAAGTTCCTGGCTACGGAGAATGGGAAATAATTGGGTTTTCCAAAGAAGAAAATTATCAGAGGTGAGTTTCAAGGTGATAGGCATAGGATCTTGGATAGATGGGTTTGCTGAAGAAGCCATTGGTGGATACCTAGAGGAGAAGGAAGATGAGAGGTTAAGGCTAAGGATCGATGATCGTTACCTTGTGGATGATTGTTCCCTTTTGTAATATGGATTTGTAAGGATCTACAACAAACATCTCGTCTCTCCTCTTCCCTTGAGGCTTAAGTTTAGGGTTTTGTTTAGATGATCATTCCCTTGAGGCTTAAGTTTGTGAATGAGGATCCGTTAGATTCACTTTCTAATTGGGTTCTAACTCAATCCGTTAGGAATAGTACAATAGATATCGAGATCCGGTCAAAAATTTGGAATTCGAGTTTGCAAAATTTGAAAGAATTCAAATGGCGTTTTACAACCGTTTGGTTGCTAAACAAAGATAAACCCTTGGATTACTTAATGCCACATGACACAATTTTATGAGGGAATTGTTGGAAAAGAAATTACAGACTTCTCAATGGAGAAGTCATGGACTGGATTCGTCCCTTACAAAGCTCCCTTAATCGAGGTGCGCGCAAGTTGGCTTAGATGAACCCCAGACAAAAAAAAAAAAAAAAAAACAAATTTGCACAGAATGTGAATCCGTCCATAAAGTGCTTGATTAAATTTATTATTACTAAATTGTAGCTGAACACAGGGGCGGACCTATGGAGGAGCCGAGGGGGGCCATGGCCCCCTCGGATTTTTTAAATTTTTATACAAATGCCCATAATTCCCTTGATTTTTTCACTTTTTTCTCTTCCCATATGTGAAATGTCCCTATTTACTCCCCCAAATATTGATAATCATTTTTAAAAGTAAAATAATGGTTACAAATGTCATTCTTAATTAAAACTAATTCCTCAATCCCTATTTATTCTCCCTACTTTTCTCTCTCATCTTTTCTTCCTATTTATTCTCTTCTGTTTATAAACGTGCTATAGGAAATTTTTGAAAAAACATCTTATTAGGTATTCAAAAATCAAAATGTCATTTATAATAAGAAACTAATTCTTCAATCCCTATTAATTCTCTTTTATCTCCTCTCTCCTCTCTTATTTATTCTCTTTTATCTCCTCTCTCCTCTCTCCTCGTTTCTTTCTATTTATTCTCTCTCCCTTCTTTAAGCGGAAAAAAAAATCTACTCCACAATTTGGTACCATTTCTCTTTCTTAATTTATTTATCGTTTCTCTTTTTCTCCTATTTTTGTTATTCTTTTTATTTAATTTTATGTTATATGTTTCTTTATTTCTTCTGCAAATTTTGTTATTTGATTTTGTATTGTGAATAAAATGTCTATAGTTACTAAGTAACTAATTGCCATTGCTATCTTACCTAAAAATTTGTCTACATCTCTTATCAAAGAAAATTTCTACTTGCATTTAACTTTTTAGGGTTGAAGTCATTTGTATATATATTTTTTCTATATTGTTGCTTTAATTTTACCTATATTTGGTTGAAATTTTTTTCATTATTAATAATTTATCCTTTTTTTTCAAATATGTGTGGGCCCCACAAAATATATGTGGGTCTATTATTTAATAGAATAAAATAATTTAGAAGTGGGACCTCAAATGAGTCTTATAAGGGCCCATGTAATATGTGTGACAAAAAATCATTAGTGGCTGAACGGATGTGTAGATTGATTTTGCTCTCGTTGAGATCTTATCGTTAAATCTATAGAATTATGCTCTCGTTGAGATCTTATCGTTAAATCTATAGAATTAAGTTTGAACTGTTCGTTAAAGTTTAAGATTTTTCCCACTACTTATGAGTAATTTCACCAGGCCAAATCTTTATTTATTTATTATTTTTTATAACTAATTGGATAAAGTCGAGTAACCTCCGCCCCCATGGAAAGGAGGTTTTCTAGGGTTCTTTGGTGATGGCATGTTTCAGGTTTTTAATTTGGTTTGAACATATTTAATGGGGTTTTGAAAGCTTGAGTTGAAGTTCTCTCTTGATTTCATACATTTTAAAAACCAACCCCTACCCGATGTTAACAGAAGAGATCATCGCTTTTTAGAAGAGAAGAAAACTGAATCCTCCACAACAAATAGTTTGAACCAGTAAAATAATTTGATGACTGATTTCGCAGGAAACATGGAAGAAACTCAATAACCAAAACGACAAATTCATTGATGATTAACCCAAGATTCATTGATATTTTCCAAAGAGACGGTGGTAGAAGTACAACAAATAGTTTGAACCGGTAAAATTCAGCGAACGGAGAAATATTAGAAGTCATCACAACGATTTCGCAGGAAACATGGAAGAAACTCAATAACCAAAACGACAAATTCATTGATATTTTCCAAAGAGACGGTGGTAGAAGTTTAACGTTAAACTCTCTGTTGTTTTTATTTTTTATTTATTTAATGTCATTTAAATGACAACCAAAGTTAACAAAACTAACCCATAAATAAAGAGAAAATTTAAAAATATTGTTCCACGATTTAGATTTAGTTTACAAAATCTGATGGTAGATATTTAGAAACGTTTAGCTACCTCCTTCTCATTTATTATTTAGTTTCGTATTTTTGATGCATTGATAAGTACGTAACATTCTTAAATATATATATATATATATATATATATATATATATATATATATATATATATATATATATATATATATATAACATTTAATATTAAAATTAATGTCACCCTAATGTTTGAATTCTGAAAAAGACTAAATATTAAAATTAATATCACCCTAATGTTTGAATTCCGAAAAAGACTACCAGGGGGAAGGGTTAGCGAATGTTTGTTATGTCAAACTGCTGTGGTAAACACACGACGTGCTTGAACACGATCTGGTGGGTTTCAAGTTAATTCTGTAAGAGCTATTTGCAGAAACTCCTCCTTGCAAGCTACAACATCCATCATCGAACAGTTCTTATGCTTTTTCTTAAACCTTTAAATGTAAAAATAAAATTTTATATTTACACATATACCCTTGCATTTTCTATTACAATTGTCCGATTTATTTGGCCAAATCCCGACCATTGACAATCGCAAATAAAAATCCACAAAATATACCCTAATTCAAATATTGCAGAATAAGCTCGTTTTTGGTATTGAGATCTTTTTAGGGTTTGAGGGTGAGAAAAAAGATAAAATAGATTTTCAAAAAAGAATGTATATTTATAATTTTAACCTCACTTTCCATGGATTTTATGGAATTTTCTATTCTTCTAAATAGAAATAAGATGTAAGATAGATAGATGCCTGTTGTCACAGAATCTCCACTTTCTAGTTTAACCACCTTACTCGCTAGACCAGTTTACACCGTGAGTAAGTAAACAAATGAGAGTGGGCCGCCTCTAGGGATGGGAAGCCACATTCAAAAAGTAAATCGGATTCCATACCACATGAACCCTTCCAGAGAAGGAAAATTGAATGAAGTTAAGAATAATTCTTCTTTTGTAGGTGTAGAAGTTAATGCCTTCCTGCATTCTTGATTTACCGTTATATAGAAGAAGCTGGATGTAGAAGATCCAGCCTCCTTCTCTCCTTGCGCAATCTTCCTCAAGAAACTTAATACTTGATGGCTTTTTTTATGTTGATGATGAAATGTGTCAGCGGTCGATTCCGTCGAACCATGCTTTTTTCCCATTTTTAAAAGAGTGTGTTATGTATCTAATGAGGCTCAATTTAGTCTATGAGTACTAGATTGGGTCAATAAAGTGTTTGATTCATTTAATTTCTTTATTTTGGTGTTTTTAATGCATTGAACTAATGCCACGCCAAGGTTTGAAATCCTGAAAAAGACTACCCAATGGTCTGTCGCAGGAATAATCATTTAACAAGGACTTCATGTGTTGAATTTCTTTGGGCATTGACCCTGTAAGAACCTGTTTCCAACCATAAATGATGAAACTAATGGAATTTATCACAAGATATTTCATACGAATGATATGCCACCAGCTTTATCAATCAGAAATGATACCAGAATGCCGCGGCAGGAATTTGGATTGTGTACGTTTATGCCAGATTTAGATCCGCAAGTTTCTTTGAGAAATTTACATTTTCATTATTTCATGCTTTACAGCCTTTCATGCAACAAAACCTCCATGCAGCTGCTACTGTCAACCTTGCTGCAACCATACCTCTCTCTCTCAAGAATACTTTGGAACATAAATTTTATTTGCACACACTTGTGTTAAAGAGTTGAGTGAATCCTCAATCTAGTGACTCTCCACCTTGGGTTGAGAAAGTCCTCAAGTTTTTCTATTTCCTTGTATTATCATTCAAGGTTAACAGTGAAGATCATCATTTGCGTTATCTTTTAATATTGGATCCATTGACTGCATCAATTGGCGTAAAAGCAAGGTTCGATTTAGAAGCATCATGCCAAGAAGGGCGAATGTTCGTATGTCAACAATGCAAGAAATTGCATTACAAGATGAGGTGAATCAATTGAACAAAGCAAATCAAAACCTCCAAAAAATGATGGAAGTGGTTTTGCCCTGACTTCCTACAATAGCTTCTAACACTTATCAAACTACTTCTACAATAGATGTGGACCATACTTTTCACATTCAGGGGAAGTGCCGAAGTGAGGATCGTGATGGTTCTTCAAGTTCTACATATATTCAATTCCAACAAGCGCATCCATAAAGACTTTGGGCAAATAAGCGATTAGCACGAGCCATGGAGCAATCCGATAAAAGCATAATGATTTGATTTTAAACTCGATCCTGAACTCTATGTTGATTGGATTGTTTTTATTGACACTTTTTTTAAATGGAAAGAATTATTGGAAGAGAAAAATGTTGATTTTATAGCCACAAAACTTAAAGGTCATGCTTTGATTTGGTGGCGACAATTTCAACAAAGTCCAGAAAGGAGAGGACTTCGCCTAATTAACAATCGGGAGGATATGATAGAAAGATTAGATGAAAAATTTCTCCCTCTTGATTTCTCTCAAACTTTATATAAAAAATTCCACTGTCTTCGGCAATAAAATGATCAAATTGTGAATGACTATACCGAAGAATTTTTTTAAATATTTATGTCGTCTTAATTTACACGAAAACGATAACCAATTGGTGGCTAGATATGTTAGGGGTTTAAAGCTTTCTATTCAAGATGAGATTGCTTTATACCATTTGAACACCCTTTATGAAGTTCGCAATTGGCCATCAAAGCGGAAGAAAAATTGAAGAGAAATTGTTCTAGGGCCTGTTTGGTTAAGCGAATCCAGAGATTTCAAATCTCTGGATTCTCAAATGAGAGATTTTTACCTGTTCGGTTGTGTGAATCCTTAGATTCATGAAATCTAGAGATTCACATTTTTACACTAAAAACGTGAATCTGTAGATTTATGGGTATGAGGTGAAATCCAGAGATTTCACTCATACTATCAAAGCGTTAAAGATTTGAACCATAATTCAATAAATATTTTTTTAGGATAAATCTAGAAATTTCATTCAAAAAATTCAAACTAACCAAACAGTTAATTTTACTGAACCATGACTCTAGAGATTTGAAGTCTCAGAGATTTGAAATCTCTAAATTTTTGAAATCTACGAGACTCAAGTAACCAAACAGGCCCCTAGACAGTTTGAAAGGGCTCCCAATACTACTAAGAGATAAAATTATTGCAAATGACTATTCAAGGCCTAGAAGTAATGAAAAACCAAAACCCATGATCAAAGACCAAAATAAGGGTAAAGAAAATTCTAATGTGTATTATCGATGTGGGGATATGGGTCATTTGTTATTTTCTTGTCCTATTAAAAAGATAGAAAATCGAATCAATTTAATCGAGGGAGATGGTAATGAAGTTGCCTATGAAAATGACCAAGAAGCGATGCAATCCGTTATTTTGCAGATCTTCAATATTAGGCAATTATTTTAATATAAGTGTATCTATATATCTTGTATTTTAGGTAGATTATTTATTATAATTTTCTATTTAGGTAGATTTTTTTGTCAACATAATTTTCTATTCTAAGTAGGTTATTTTTCTTGGGAGAACGTCAAGCTTCTGTTCTGATATCTATATGCATCAATTATCAATAATAGTCACACCAATATTCATCAAAATCTAGTCTTAACAGATTGATATATCGGCGTTCACAGCTGAAAATCAGGTTGGTAAATCTTGGGTTATTGTCAAAATTACTCAGGCACAACTCGAAAGCATTCGGGTGGCCGTTTTCTGAAACATTCGTACACCCAAAGCATACGAGTGGCCGTTTTCTGCCATGGAATCTTTTATTTGGAGTCAACTTTTAACAATTTTGGGGGATGAAATCTATCGTAAATGACAGTTAGAACCTTATAACACAGAATACTGGGGTTACACTGTTACTTGCGTTTAAAGAATTGTTTGGAATGGATGTATTTCAGCTCAAAATTTCTTCTTCAAGTTAACGGCGGTGCCTTTAGAAATCCTTCCACAATTCAAATACATGGAATATAACCCTAACAACAAACTTTCTTTCTTATCCATTTGGGCGCTGTTTTGCTTCCTCTTCTAGCCACCCTTGCAAAGTCCCTAACAACTACAGTTTGCCCCCACTATAAAATGGAACCCAAGGAAACTTCCACTAACCAAACAAAAATTATCCAAACAAACCCTTCCAAGTTCTTAGCTAGTTCCAAATCTACTCAAATCTCACAGAGAAGCTTCAAGTCTAACATGGCAAGATTTGGATTCTCCCTTCTACTTCCATTGCTCATAATCCCTGCTATCCTTTTATTATTACCATTGACAACTGCTGTTGATATCAATGTCATCACTGATTCTGGGGCAATAGGTGATGGCAAAACAGATGTGAACAAGGCTCTATTATCAGCTTGGGCAACTGCTTGTGAATCATCAGAGGCTTCAACCATAAACATACCCCGTAAGGGCCGGTTCTTGCTCAGTCCAATTGAGTTCCAAGGACCATGCAAGAACTCGAAGATTACATTTCGTATAGATGGAACCCTGGTTGCTCCTGACTACAAGAAAATGGCTAGTTCTCAAAATTGGATTATGTTCTACGCTGTGGACGGGGTGTCCATCATTGGAAATGGATATCTTGATGGCAGAGGCACCAGCTTGTGGGCATGCAAGGCTTCTGGGAATAAGAATTGTCCCACTGGTGCAGCGGTATGTATTTATGTCCCCTCGTGCTTTAGTTAAAATAAAGATTTCACAATTAGTTGAAAGTGATTCATCATTGTATCATTTTTGACATAGTTGCATTTGGATTTTGCTTTTGCAGTCACTTTCTTTCTATAGCTCGAAAAACATATTAGTACAAAACGTGAAATCGATCAATGCAAAACTCTTTCACATGGTCGTATATTCATCTGAAAATGTATTAATACAAGGAGTGAGCATCATTGCCCCGGGTGATAGTCCAAACACAGATGGTATACATGTTCAAGAATCAACAAATGTTCGTGTATTCAATACCGGTATCAAAACCGGAGATGATTGCATTTCTATTGGACCGGGCACACGTAATATGACAATCCAACGTATTTCATGTGGCCCCGGACATGGTATAAGGTGAGGATAAATTAATAAATTATTGATAATTAATTAAATTTCTTAACTTATTTTAATGTTGGCAATACATTTGTTTATGTACGTATACTAATGTAAAGGAGTATGTAATATGCTGCAGCATTGGAAGTTTGGGTTCAGGACAAGAAGAAGAAACAGTGGAAAATGTGATCGTGAAGAGTGTAGTGTTCAATGGAACTCAAAATGGAGTAAGGATCAAAGCCTGGGGAAGGCCTAGCAATGGATTTGTGAAAGGAGTGATTTTTAAGCAAATTGTGATGAAAAACGTCCAAAACCCAATTGTTATTGATCAAAACTATTGCCCTCACAGCACAGGTTGTCCTAATCAGGTAAGTAATATAAAAATACAACAATATTACTATATTTTTAAAAAGAAGTAGTTGGCTGATCATCAATACTTACTTGTATTAATATTTATTAATTCTACAGAACTCAGGAATACAAATAAGTGGAGTCACATACACAAACATAGTTGGGACATCTGCAACTCCAGTGGCCGTGTTCTTCAACTGCAGTGCAACCACACCATGCAAAGGAATTGGTTTGCAAAATATAAAGCTCACATACAATGATCAAGCTGCACAATCATTTTGCAAGATTATACATGGTAACGCTGTTGGTGTAGTCAACCCACCAAGTTGTCTTAGATAAGAATTGACATATATAATATATAGTTCTTGCAAATTAAAAAAAAAAATATATTTTTAGTCGTTTCTTTGTAAATTCAATTCTTTCTCTATGGAACCAGAATTTATGTTAAACCAGGGAAATTGTATTCTTTGTCATGTCTTCAGTAAGTTAGCAACTTCAAGAAGCAATCTTGTACCATTTTATATAATTAAATAAAAAAAAAAATTCGATTAGCAATGGAAGAGACAAGACTGGTTGGTACTATTTCTTCCATTTCAAGTTTATGGTCTAGCCATTACCAAAAAATATAAAGTTTTTATCTAGGTTGTTTGACTTCATGTTTCACCTTGAAGGAATATCTGGTCAGCGATGGGTGATGAAAAATTGCCCTTATGGGTTTAATTAGGGTTTGAACTGATTAGTGACTGCAATCTGATCAAAATTAGGAATAAAAAGGAAAATTCACTGTTACCTCCCTTCCAAATTCATGTGGAGTCACTACTTCATCCCTTGCAAATTTTCAAATTGTGGAAAAGAAATGTAAATCTTAAGAGAGTTTTCTTAAAAGATCTTTTCTGGATGAAATTCAAATAGCACGCCCCGGTGGGACATGAACATTTTCTTAAAAGATCTTATTAAGTAAATGTATTTTTATGGCGTGAAAAAGTAACCAAAATGAGAGTTTGTACTTGTATATTGTAGTTTTTTTTGGGTAGAATATAGTATATGATAGTTTCACTACATAGGTTTCACAAAATTTATTCTCTTTTTTTTTTGGTAATAACACAAAATTTATTCTCTCATTGCATTTTAGTCTATTGCTTTTGTTTTCTTTTGAGTAAATTACATGAACTGCTATAAAGGGAGTAAAACTTTTGACCACCCGCTATTACCTCCTAAATTATGCGGCACCCCACACTCAAAATTACAAGTTACCCACAATTACATTTTTAGTTAACTGTAGGTGTAAAATGACCAAAATGCCTTTAGTTATATTTAAACCATTTAAAATTTAATTTATAAATTACCTAAATACCCTATGAGTATGAAAATGACGATATTACCGCCATTTTGGGTTTAGTAAATTACATTAATACCCTAAGTGTGTAAATTTATCAATCCACGAAATTACACTCCCTTATGCGAAATTACTGAAATACCCCAAATTTATCTGCAAACCTTTAGCATCTTTGCTGCTCTTTGTCGTCTCCAACCACCATGCCTCTTTGCTCTCCAGCTTCTCGAAGTGAAATTTTCGATTCCCCTCTCCGAGTTACACCTCTCTCGGCTCTCCATTTTCTCGGAATGAACCGGATGATTGAGTGAACTACAAGAATAGGTGGGTTTGTGCTCAAGACGAGATTGAAAGTGGGTTCCTAGGTTTTAGTCTCAGTATTGAAGATGATGATCATATGGGATCACTTCTCCAGTAGGTAGAGCTTATTGTTGGTGGTAGCGGAGGAGAGCCAAGTGCTAGTGGTGGAGTCCTTGAGCGAGGACTTGCTAGATTTCATTTATTTAAATAAATAAATAAATATTAAGGATTTTAACTTCTCATAATTATGATGTGGTCCAAACATTCTTGATAATTACAACTTAGTTCAAGGTAACCGCCTTGAAAACTGTTTGGCGGTTACTTGGAGGTGTTTGATGGGAACACCATTTCAACGAGGTTCATTAGAACTCTGATTCGTGAGAAGAAAACTTTACAGCAGTTTTCTGTGAATTCTGGGCCCCGGTTTGTTAGCAAGAAAACTTCTCTGTCTCTCCATCATTCAGTTGCTAAGGAAAAAATTGGAAGAACTGGATTTCTTCAACATCGTAGACGACAACCTTCTTGGAGAGGAACTGCAAACGACTTCCATAAACAAGTATCCATGGTTGTAGGTAAGTACCTTATCCTGTCTTCTGCATGATTGAACTAAGAACATGACTAGTTAGGTTCTTGAGTTCAATATTAAGTAAATTGATTGCTATGTTGTATTTCTTATAGGACTAGCTAGCATGGGCTCACACGCCTCCCATTTCCCGGGATCTGGTATTGTACATCTCCACCGCAAGTGGGTGATCGACCAAATCACAGGTGCTAGACGCGAGAAGCAAGGTTGAAGGCAAAAGCAAAGGAGATAGAATGGTTGCGGTGGTGGAGGACATAGGCGATGAACCAGGGCTTGACACGGGGATCGAGATACATGGAGAGAGGCGGAGACAACACCAAGCCAAGACTTGGATACACGAGAAGCTGCCACCATATCTAGTAGGTTGAGGCGATTGAAAATTTCTTCCAACACATCTCCATACATTGGAGCTTCTTCCAGTAACTATTTTTCATTGTAGTTCACTTCTCCTGCTTCTTCAGCATTTCCTCCTTCTTTAAGAGGAATCTCTTCTTTGCAGCCTTGGCCATTCTCTTTAACGCAAGTACCAAGAGCCTGTAATTGTAACAAAAGAAAGCAAGCTTAGATAATAATAAGGAACAGAGAAGGATGTTGAGAAGTGATGATGAGAGGTTGGAGAGAAGCTGTGAGAGAGAGAGAGAGGGAGGATTTTCCTGCAGGGACAGTTTCCGGCCGTGGTGGTCCGGTGAGGTATAGGTAGAAGATGGTTCTCCCTTCACTCACCTAAGGGTTGGCTGTGATAGAACTAGGACATTTTGGTTTAAATATAACTAAGGACATTTTGGTCATTTTTAATGGTTTAAATATAACTAAGGACATTTTGGTCATTTTACACCTACACTTAACTGAAAATATAACTATGGGTAACTTGAGATTTTAAGTGTGGGTGCCGCGTAATTTAGGAGGTAATAGTGGGTGGTCAAGAGTTTTACCCGTTTATAGGGGGTGCCGTGTAATTTACCCTTTTCTTTTTTTTTCGCCCAAAGTCTACTGCTATTTTTGCCTTATTGTTAAGCAGCTTAAACTTTAGGTTTTGTAGGTGGGCTGCTCCTACTCAATCTATTATCAAAAAAGATCCTAATTTGTGTCTATCTTAGGTTCACTGGTTTCTAAGTGTTTGTCTTTTGGGCCTTGGAGTTTGAGTGCATGAACTTGGAGAATTAGAAGCTCTTCAATAAGTACCACAAGAAACTATTAATCATCACGACTTTTATAAGGCTCTCTTCGGTACAGTAGTTTTTTGGTAAAAATCAGTTTGGAGTTCATTTAGAGAATCATTAAACTTTAGGTTTTGTAGGTGGGCTGCTCCTACTCAATCTGTTATTAGAAAAGATCCTAATTTGTGTCTATCTTGGGTTCACTGGTTTCTAAGTGTTTGTCTTTTGGGCCTTGGAGTTTGAGTGCATGAACTTGGAGAATTAGAAGCTCTTCAATAAGTACCACATGAAACTATTAATCATCACGACTTTTATAAGGCTCTCTTCGGTACAGTAGTTTTTTGGTAAAAATCAGTTTGGAGTTCATTCAGAGAATCATTAAAGGCTCAAAACTCATGCAGAACAAGGGCTATCATTTTCCTTTCTTTGTTGCTGTATTATGCAAACAAGTAGGAAAAGAAATGCTAGTAAAATTCAATCCAATCCATATATGTGACTGTATAGTTATGTTGCAAGGTATTCAGCAACATTGTTCTCTCTTCCTGTAAGTACTTATCACTCCTTTTCATGCATCTTCCTGCACAAATAGGTGCCTTTAAGCTTCAGTTATGTTTCTTCAAGGTTGCAACTGAACTTCTTCTGATGGTCAATTTATAGTCCTGAATGTTCGGACTATCCAAATTGACAGTTGGGATGATTGGTGGAGTTACAAGTGACTAATACTATCTTTTCACTAAAGCTGGTATGTCTAATAATGGCCTGTTGGTGCAAGAAATATCATCTTGGCTCCTTGGTTCGCTCCAGATCCAGCTCCAACTCCTGAGACCAAAACATGGTGAAAGTGGGCCACCTCTGAGGACAGGAAGCCACCTCAACACTTAAATGAGAGAGAGCCGGAGTGTCTGGGCTTACCCTGCTTCGGGCCTCCTCCCCCTTATAAACCGGATTCATGCCATTTACAGTGACTTCTCGATCAGAGAGTGAGATAGAGGTCCCTTCAGCCGTCTCGAGTTTCGGCGAGCAAGGTCCATCAGACATCCTGCTGTTCCTTGGCTCGAGGAGATCTAAGGTCGTGATAGGCATAGATCTCGTCTGGATGCTCCCGCTGAGCACGTGGGCCATCCGCCACGTTAGTCTCCTGATGAGGATAAAATTGACCTGGTGCCGCAAGTGGTCCAAGACCGGACCCGACCCAATCCAGCTGGGCCAAGTATGTCTGGGACTATAACATGGCCCTAAAGCTGTTGTTCTCCATTTTCACTAAAACTATCTTTGCTCATGGAAACATGCAATGAGATTGGCAGCCTTGTTCTGCATCACTGGGTGGCTTGCTATCTACTTTTCCAAGGTTAATTTTTGTTACTAAGGTCATTCAAACTGTTTTATCACTCCAAGCACTATCACCTAATGACATGTTCCTCTTGTATTATTGATTTAAGGGACCAATGCCTCTCGACATTGGAAGGTTGTTTGCTGGTTATGGGTGTGGAGTCTTCTTTCATGTGGTCTGTGTTTTCAAACTGAAATGTTTTCCGATTTGTTTGAGCTCTGCTATTGTCTTGTGGATGGATTACACTCTTCATTCAAAACCCAAATAACAAAATTTATATTATTTAATATTATTCTGTATATCTTCAATATTAGAAAGTTTACTGTTATTAGTTGGCAAATCTTCAATATTAGGCAGTTTATCGTTATTTTTTGCAGATTTACAATATTAGGAAGTTAATTATTTTAATATAATTATATCTGTATACATCTTGTTTTTTAGGTACATTATTCATGATAATATTTTTTAACAAATTTTTATTCTAAGTAGATTTGTTACAGTTAGTCAACGTAATTTTTTTATTTAAGTAAGTTATTTTTCCTGTAGAGAATGTCAATCTCCCATTCTTATATTTAAATGCATCAATTCTCAGTAATAGTCACACTAATATTCATCCAAATCCTGTCTAAACAGATTGATATATCGGCTCACAACTGCAAATCAGGTTGGTAAATTTGGGTTATTGTAAATTAAAAAAAAATATATATATATATTCTTCGCTAGTCGTTTCTTTGTAAATTCAATTCTTTCTCTATGGGACCAAAATAAATTTATGTTAAACCTGGGAAATTGTATTCTTTGTCATGTCTTCAGTAAGTTAGCAGCTTCTAGAAGCAATCTTTTACCATTTTGTATAATTAAATAAAAAAGAAATTAGATTTGCAATGGAAGAGACAAGACGGGTTGGTACTATTTCTTCCATTTCAAGTTTATGGTATAGCCATTACCAAAAATTATAAAGTTTTTATCCAGTTCGTTTGACTTCATGTTTCACCTTGAAGGGATATCTCCTCAGCGATGGGTGATGAAAAATTGTCCCTTATGGGTTGAATTAAAATTTGAACTGATTAGTGATTGCAATCGGATCAAAATAAGGAATAAAAGGAAAATTCACTGTTACCTCCCTCCCAAATTAATGTGGAGTCACTACCTCATCCCTTGCAATTCTCAAATTATTAAGAAGAAACTTAAATCTTAAGAAGGAGTTTTCTTAAAAGATGCAACTATCGAGGTTAAGTAATAAAAGTATCTTGAGGTGGTGAGGGTGGCTTGGAGGAAGCATGTAGTGGGTGATCCCATTTCGTGTTGGCTCATAAATTAAAATCTCAAAAGAGCATGCTTAAACCTTGTTTGGCGCTTTTTGGGGTTAAACAGTGTGGAGGAGTTGGAATCAATTTAGAAACAAATAAATGATCATGGGATGAATGATATTCTTCTTGATAAGGAGATAGGAAAGAAAGTTAGGTTCTTGTAGGCTGTTAAATGGCAAGACTCTTTGCTCTCACAAAAGGCCAAGGTACGTTGGTTAAAAGACGGTGATAGAAATTTTAAACTTTTTCACTTGTTTGTTAAAATTCGTAGAGGTAAAAATTCTTTTCAAAGCTCTTAAAAGGAGGATCGCTGTTGGACATATGGGAAGGATGAGCAACATAATTATGTTGTATCTTTTTTTGAGAGTTTTCATAAAGCAGGGTACTTCCAGTCCTCATCTGGATTTGTTGGAAGTGATTCCTAAGCTATTAATTGAAGATGATTGTAGGTCTCTAGAGGTGCTACCTTTTGAGGAGGAAATCAAAAGGGTGGTGTGGAATCTTGATCCCAATAGTGCTCCTGGCCTTGATGGCTTTCCAAGTTGTTTTTTTTAGAAAATACTAAGACATTATTTCTCGTTATTTTGGAGCTGATGTTTCAACATTTTTTCTGTGTGGGAAACTCCCTAAAGGGGTCAATAATAGTTTCGTTACTGTGATTCCAGAAGAGGCGAATGGTATTTCTTTGGATAAATTTCGGCCAATCTGCATGAGCAATTTTTTTTGTAAACTGGTGTCCAAATGTATGGCTTCTTGTCTTAATCTTCTTCTTCCCAAATTGATTTCAGAAGGGTAAGTTTATTTCAGAAAGTATTTTTGTTGCTTCGGAGCTTACCAATATATTGTTTTTATCTGTTAGAGGAGGTGATTTGGGTCTTAAATTTGATATTCATAAAGCTTATGATACTTTATCCTTAGATTTTCTATTTGCTGTCATGTATAAATTTGGCTTTTCTGACATTTGGGTTGGATGGATTCATAAGATGTTATTTTCTTCAAGAATTTCTATTATATTGAATGGGGGACCTGTAGGTTGTTTTGGTGTTGAGAGGGGGCTGCGTCAAGGTGATCCTATCTCCCCTCTTCTCTTTCTTTTAGCAAAAGAAGTGTTGTGTAGAGGTTTTTGCTTGATAATGAGGTCAGGGCATCTTAAGGCTTTGCCTGGTCCCAGGGGTTTTTAAGAAGTGCCTTCTTTTTGTTATATGTTGATGATATTTTCATTTTTGCAATTGCTTCTTTGAGATATGTAAGGAGATTAGTGGATTTTTTGGGGAAATATCAAGACTACTTAGGTCAACATATAAACTTCGACAAAAGTAAACTCTTTCTTGGCCAAGTTGCTCTTCCTAGGAGGCAAAAAATTTCGAGTTTCTCTGAGGTCCCAACAATTTCTTTCCCTACAAAGTGTCTTGCTTGGTGTTGATATCTTCAAAAGAAAAAGTGTCTCAGCTCTAGGCTGCTGCCGGTGCTTGATAAAATCAAAAGTCGCCTTCTTGGTTGGAAAGGGAAGCTTCTTTCTATGGCAAGAAGAGTAGAACTTGTTTGCTCTGTCGTCTCTAGCATGCCAATTCATAATTTTTCAGTGTACTAGTGGCCGGAAATATTATAAAGCAAGCTGAAGCATGGATACATAATTTTATCTGGACTGTAATATAAAGTCGGTAAAGAAAATCACTATCAAATGGGAGTCTGTTTGTGCTCAGATGTGCGAAGGCGGGTTGGGTCTTTGTCGTTTGCGAGATGTCAATTTTACTTATCTCTGTAGGTTGGCTTGGCAAATAAAGCAAAGTAACTCTTTCTTTTCAAGATTTTTGAGAGGAAAGTTACTTGATGATAAGGATAATTTGCTGAATTTTAGGCTTCGCTCTTCGATTCTTTTTGGGCTGAAAAAGGTTTGGCATTTTGTTGCTGCTCATGAGAGATGGATAGTGGGTGATGGAAAAAAATAACATTTTGAAAGGTTTTAGGAGACTTTCTTGTTCTTTGCTCGGTTAGAGGTTCCTCTTATTTTGGCAAAAAAGTTGAAACTTAAAGTGGTGGACTACTTTCTTGATCGGCAATGGTGTTTTATGGGGGTGTACTCCTCCCGATTAAAAGAAGTTCTAGACTTAGTAACTCTTATCCATATGCCTACTGGTTTTCACAAGGATATTTGTCATTGGACTGGTACTGTTCAAGGAGAGTTCTCAATAAATCAGCTTGGGAAATGCATAGGTAAAAGGGTGCGGTTGTGGATTGGGCAAAGAAGATTTGAAATTTGAAATTATTGCCTAGATAGCAAATTTTTTGTTGGCGGGTCTTTCAGGGAAGCTCCCGATGCAATTGTAATGTCCAAATGAATCTCCTTGGCTTCACGTTGTGGTATGTGTCTAGGGGCTTTTGAAGATATTACTCATATTTTTATTCATTACTCTTTTGCTCACAGCTGTTGGGAGTCTTTGTGTGCATGGTTCGGTATGAGTTGGATGACTACCTCTACTCTTCAAGACAGTTATAAATGGTGGGGATAGCAGGCAAAGTCTTTGCCTTTAGGTATTATGTGGTTTCATGGATGCTTCTTGCTTTTGTATTATCTGTGGTTTGCTCATAATAAGTATTGATATGAGGAGGTGATTACTTCTAAAGATTGGGTATTATGTCAAATCTTCTTTGATATCAATCATCATGATTATGTAATTGGTAGCAAAAAGGTCTCTCCAGCAGTGTTTGCTCAAGTGCGGGCGATGGGTCTAAAAATTTATGTTAAGAGCCCTACTCCTCCTCAAGAAATTTTTTGGGTATCTTCTTCAGTAGGGTGGGTTAAGCTAAATGTTGATGGCAGTTCTTTGGGCAATCCTGGTATGGCTGGTGTAGGTGGTTTGGTTAGAGTTGAGTCATCAATTGTTCTTTTGTAATTTCAGCTCTTTTTTGGGTATTAAAACTAATTTTGAAGCTAAAATGGAGGCATTAATGCAGGGTATAGAGTTGGCAGTAAAGTAAGATATACCATGACGTATGGATTGAATGTGATTCAGTGGTTGTTGTGGTCTTGATTTAACAAAGGAAGATTCCCTGGTGTTTCTTATGTGGAGAGGTGTTGATCTTTTTATTACTAGTCGTCCTTGGAAAATTTCCCATTGTTATAGGAAAATCAATCAAGCTGTGAGTGCTTTGGCAAATTGGGCTGCAAGATGGGGTTCTTCAGATGTTACTACACCCGGGCTAGCAATAGAAAGTGAACTTGATCTAGAGGCTTCTGGTCGTTCTCGCTTCAGATTTTGACTTCTTTTATATGTTGATGTGAGATGGAACCTGTAAGGTTGGGTGTATCTGGAGGCAAATGATGTTGCGGGATTGTTTGACACTTCTTCCTGCAGATCGGTGCATAGATCAGAACACATTTCATAATCACTATGTAAACCATCTATATCGGAACATAGTTCCATTTCTGAAATGAGCAGCCTCTAAATTTCTTTCGATGATTTCAACCTTTTTCTCGGTTCTTCTACCTCATCAATCAATTCAAACCGCCGCTTTATGAGACTGTCATTTTCAAAAGAAAGAACCTTCTCTCTTTCCAACACTTGAGAAAAGGCATTAAAGGCAGCACCAAAACATCTCGCATCCAAAGTGATGAGCAGTTAACAAAAACTAGATAATAAAAGATGAAAAAAAAACCCTTTCTCTTGAATCAATGAACTTTGAATAAGAGAAATGGAAATTCATTCCTTACCCCGGGCATGTGAGTACGAACGGGGATCAGTCATCTTTGGATGTCTCTCTTTTATCTCGAGGAATTCGCCTTTTGTTCCCCATTCACGTGCTACTTCCCAGTTCCGAGTTAGCGGTGTGATTTTCCTTCAATTTCCAAAGCGGGTTAAAGTCATCCCCCGAATCACCATCGGTGTGGGCATCATCTAACCGCCCGTACCAATCGGAAGAGGATTGGCGGGTTCAATTACTTCATGGGGGTTAACATCAACAACGGCATCACTAGAAGGAACTTGTAAGTCAACAACTTCAGCCGCAATATTTACCTGCTCCTGTTGACCATTGGGAGGATCAACTGGCATAACTAAAAAAGGGGGAGCAGCATCTTCAGAATCTTTACCGGGGACATTTGGGACAATCTCTTCAACAACATCGGGCACAACATTGATATCTCGGAATAACATTTTCAATAACGAGGACAGTAAAAATTAAATTTGGAACACCCGGATGATCACCAAGTTCCGTATCATTGTCGGGAACATCCATCGGGATATTTTGTTCATTTTCATCTTCATGATGGGGAACAGAACTATTGTCACCAAACAATTGATCAGACATTTGATCAATGATATTACCTGCAGCATGTGTACCAATTTCGTGAGCCATTCTCTTCATGTGATCAATAAAGTAAGTAGAAAAGTCCTCACCTGGTTTTTCGGCTTCAACTGTATTTTCACGAGGGGCAACAGTAATATCATGGGGAAGATGAGGTGACATGGGGGCGAGTAAACGCCTCATCCGCGAGAAGAATTTTCAGGATCAATGGCTTCTTCAACAACTTTTTCCATTGAACTTTCTTTCTCAATGGGTACTTGTCTCGGGGGATACTTCAATTGGGGGACAAACAGAGGATATTTTTCTCTTGCCTTTTTTGGCAGTATGTAACTCTTCAGCAAATGAAGGACCCATGGAGCGAAGTCGACTTCTCAAGGTCCTCGCTATTTGAATCGGAGTTTCAGTAGGGACAACTTTGACAAACACAATATCAGAATTATCGCCATCTTCATTTCTTTCTACCGATCCTGCTCCCGCCGATCGGATGGAATTTCCTCTTTAGCAACATCTTTTTTGGGCAATTTGCTTTTCTTCTTTGAAGTTTTCTTAACATCCTGCTTTCTTTTCTTCCCCGACTTCCTTGACTTGGATTGAGGTTTCTTTTCAGATTTGTTTTCTTAGAAACAGCCTTTCGGAGTTCGAAACATTGGGAACTTCGTATACATCAGTTCCTAATGAAAAACCAAATGTAAAAGTGCAAAACAAATATTAATTTATATTAAAAAAAACCCACAATTTATCAAACAATTTAATTGTATACCTGGAAGAAGCCCATGGCTGGCCGGACACTGCATCGGTTCTTAGATCTCCCCGCATCAACTGGTTCTCCACAGGGAATTAAACCCCAAGTCTCTTGGTCATACTCATTTAGTTCGGGACGCTTATTCAAGGGAAGAAGAGAACTCGGAGAGTGCAAACACCAACGGGAACGATAGTTAGGAGTGGGAATGGCACGAAAAAAAATACTTTTCTCTCCATTGTTTGTTGTCACGAGGGATGGAGGAATCAGTAAAAATACGGGTTTCGGACCCAACTCACTCGCAATACAAGTTCTTCTCGCTAAAGTGTATGTAACCTCTCTCACGGGAAACTTTCAGAGTATGATAGTTTCTGAACAGTTCTATAGAAGGGAGACGCCCCATTCTACGAATAAAAGCAAAAAAAGTGTAAACCAATCTCCAACTGTTTGGAGTCAGTTGACAAGGACAGACATGGTAGTAGTCAAGCGTGGATCGAACTATGGGAAGCAAAGGAACTCTAAAACCGGACTCAAGATGGTCCGGGTAAACAGCAATAACTCCGGGCTCTGCATCATATGGACGTTCAGAGGGTTCAGGAACCCATACCTTAGCATCGGAGGGAAAGAGATAATCTTCCAAGTACGAAGACAGGTGCGATTTTTTAAGCTTACTTGGATACCACTCCGGACCAGCATATCTTGGATCTTTCTTCTCTACAGACATGTCTACAGGTGTGTAAGGAACTATATCTTCATAATGAGCATAAAGAGCGGGTTTCCGTCTAAGGGGACTAGATCGGACGACAAAATATTTAGGGTTTCCTCCGTTTGATCGGCGGTAGAAGGAGTATCGGGTCGGTTTGAAGTACTGGGTGCTGAAGGATTACTTGCAGAATCCATGTCTTTCGATAAAAGAGAGGAGTAAAGATTCGAAGACTGTAAGCAGTAAGAGCAATGAAAATGGCGGATGATTACAATATGTTTTCAAATGAGCGAGAGCAGATCACAGCGGATGAATAAATAGAAGGACGACGTAAGGCGAAAGAGGAGGTGGGTTCTTGAAAATTTGGAGGGAAGTATAAAGGCGTTTCAGATCAATGGATATATGTATTCGTACTCAACGCATGGAGTCAATCAGTTGATTTAAAAGCATTACCTCCGGACACGTGGATGATATCAAACGAAAGAAGAGAGATATGATAACCGCATGTTGGCAAAAATTTTAATTTATGATCAAATGGATCGCGCAAAGGAGGAAAACGTCAAAGAAGACGAAAAGTAAAATTGAAGAGAGAGAACCAAAATGTCTGACATACTAAGATTTGGCTGATCTTACAGAGATTTGTGGGCTGAGCACAGTAATCTATGGTTAGGGTTACGATGCACGGATCGACTCCCGATAAATTTACTGTTTAAATTCATAAATGCAAATAAGTGATGGGTCACCCCATCACCAATTTTTCGACTTAATTATAAGGATTTTTTTTTAATTTTTTTTTTTTTGGGAAATTGACTTAATTAAAACGATTAAGTCTGAGGTTTCAGTATTTAAAATATAATTAATTATGGAAATTACAGGGCGTTCATCAAGTAAAACCCTGCGAGGTGGAGGATATATTAAAAAGTCTGATATGTGGGGAAAATATTTTCTTAACAAAAACGAAATTTAAAAGACGATGACGTGCACAACATTCTGGAATGACCTATTAGTTCCGAGGAAAAAACCTCCTGACCATACTCTCAGATAAGTTGAACCTGATCAGCATGGGGCCAACTTTGTCAATAAAATACCCCAACCTCGGTTCAACGTGATTCACTCCGGTCTAAATCTAAGATTATCGGTTTAATTCCATTATATAAAGCAGTCTTTGGGTCGGCCAACAGCTAAGAAGGTCATAATAATGGTGGATGCTACTCAACCAACCATTAAAACACAAAAAGGATGTTATATTACAAATGACAATAGATAAATTGATATAGAAAAAGGAACTAAGGGGCAAGATATATTAATATATCAGAAAAATAGTGAAACTGACTTTTTTCTAAAACAAAAAATTTAACAAAGGACTTTCAATGTTTCTATTCAAAGTTAAACATCAAAGTTTTGGGTCCGCAGGAGTGTGGATATCATCTTTCTTGGATGCTGATTGATCGCTACAATCACCATCCTTACTTGAACATTCGGTTTCTTCCTCTTCAGAATCATTATCTTCATTGTGTTCTTCACTTTCTCCATTATCATCTGCAGAATCCTCAGAGTCAGGATGCTTCAAATTATTGAGATGAAAGAACTTACGAGATGGAACAAACTCTGGAGGAAGCGATTTAAAATCAATGTTTGGACAGATCCTGAGTATCTGCGAAAAAATATTATCAGAACAGACTTTCACTACAGTCTTGCAGAACCTCAGGAAAGTTGGGTTGTCTCCTGCTTCTTCAACTGCAGAGGTAACAGAACTTAGGAGAAGTTCATGATCATCCTTCATTTTTTTCTTCTCAAGTTCAAATTGCACTTCTGCTTCTTTTTTCTCTTCCTCAAACTTCGCAACCATGGAAGTCCTCTCTTTTACACTTTCTTTCCAGGCAACAGATAATTTTTTTAATTCCATACACACTTCATTGTAAGAAGTACTCATATTGTCCTTCTCCAAGGACATCTGACTCAGACCCAAAGTCAAATTGTCTTTCTGGATTTCCAGATCTTCTTTCTCCTTCGAAAGAGAATCAAATGCTTGTTGCAACAATTCATTTCTTCTTTCAAAGTTCAAATTCAATTTCTCCACTTCTTCTAATTTGATTTTCCATTCTGCTATTTCTCTTTCAAAACCTTGGGACCAAGCAATTGCCCTTGCCAACTTAGCCTGAATTTCATCTCTTTCATAAGTGGCAAGTCTGGCCCTCTCCAATGCATTATTCTTCAGCATCTCAATCTGCAAGAAGTCTTCCTTATATTTCATTAACGAATCCTTTAAACCTGAAACTTCTTCCTGCAAAAAACAGTGGTTGTATCAGAAGAAATTTTAAAATCATCTTCCAAAATATATATCTCAGAACATAAATCCTTTCTCTCTCAACTGAGCAGACTCAAATTTCCTTTATGACGATTTGAAACAATTCTTGAGCTCTCGTACCTGATCATTCAATTCAAAATTACGTTTTATCAAATTGTCATTTTCCAAAGACATAGATTTCTGTCTTTCCAAGACCTCAGCAAAAGCATTGAAAGCAGCACCAAAGCATCTGCAGCAAAAGTGATAAAGACTTAGCAAACAATGGATAATGAAAGTAAATTTATCTTAACAATAACGATAATAGTTAACTTTTTACCCCCATGCATGTGTGTAAAGCCCATCAGCAGACATGGCAGCAGTCTCTCTTTTGTCACGGGGTATTCTACCCTTGGTCCCCCATTCACGGGCAACTTCCCATTTCCAATTGGCACTATGATTTTCTTTCAAATCCCAAACAGGCTGAAAATGGTCACCAGAGTCAGCAACACTTTGGGCATCTTCTTCTAATTGGCCAGGGCCAATTGGGTGTGGGTTCACATCTTCAACCACATAATCAGGATTAACATCTTCAGCGGCGTCATTCGAATCTACTTGCATGTCAACAACTTCAGCCGCAATGTTATCTTCATCATCAGGTCCATTAAGAGGATCAACTGGCATATCAAATTCAGGGGGAGCAGGATGAACAAAATCTTCATTTGGCAGAGCAATCTGTGCATTCTCTTCACCAATATTGTCAAAAACAGGGGCAGCCAAAGCAGGATCATGTATAGGGGGAGCCAAATGAGGGGCAGGCAAAGCAGGATCATGTATAGGGGGAGCCAAAACAGGGGCAGGCAAAGCAGGATCATTTATAGGCGGAGCAAAAACAGGGGCAGGCAAATCAGGATCATGTATAGGGGGAGCAAAAACAGGGGCAGGCAAATCATCATCATGTATAGGGGGAGCCAAAACAGGGGCAGGATCATGTATAGGGCGACCAGTAACTAAAACATGGTCATCATCAGCAACAACATTTTCATTTTCAGGAATATCCTTACGGATATTCTCTTCATAAACAAATTCAGGGGGAGGAGCGGGAACAGAAGTGTTATCATCAAACACCAGATCAGCCATTTCTTCAATAACATCACCTGCAGCATTAGCAAGAATTTCTTCTGCCATATTCTTCAAATTTTGAATGGAATAATCAGGTACTTCCTTACCTTGATATTCATTCTCAACCAGGACATTTGGGAGAACAGAAACATCATCAGGTAGGATGGGTGACATGGGAGGAGGAGTCTCTTCACCTACACTGTCAGGTCTTCCAGCAGGAGGGGTTGACTTTTCTTCCTTTCTTTTCTTTGAAGCTGATACCTTGTGGCCTGAAGAGGGACCTGGTGAGTTCACTTTACATCTGAGGCTTCTGGAGGTTCTTGAGGTTCTTGTTCGAACAGGAGGGTTTTTACTTGACATCACTTTCACAATCTCAATATCGGGCATTTCTTCATCAGCATTTTCTTGTACAATTTCTTCTTGTACCTATTCTACCTTTTGCTGACCAGATGGACATTTTCTGTCAGCACTCTTCTTACCAACCTTTCTCTTGGTGGGTTGACGAACAATGAGAATGTTTTCTTTTCTTACCCGACTTCACAGGTTGACGCTCACGGGTCCCGGTTTGGAATCACGCTTTTCTTCTTCTCAAGCAACCTTTCGGAGTTCATAAATGTTAGGAATTTGATAAACATCAGTCCTCAGAAAAGAAACAAGTTGTGAACAACTGCAGCAAAATTTATAGTATTAAAAAAAATTTAGAAGAAGAACACGAAAAACCCTATCTTATGTACTTGGTAAGAGGTTGTGAGTTGCCAATCCAAAGCATCGGTCTTCGTTCTGTTGCATCAATGGGTATTCCAGACGGGATGAGGCTCCATGTTTCCCGATCATATGCACCGAGCGTAGGACGCTGGTTCAAAGGACGAAGGGATTCCTTTGTATGGAAACACCATCGAGAGCGGTAATTGGGAATGGGGATGGAACAAAAAAAATACCTTTCTCTCCATTTCTTGTTGTCATGAGGAATAGAGTGCTCTGTGAAGATTTTGGTTGTGTCACCCAACTCAGCAGCAATACTATTTCTTCGAGCAAAATGGAGATAACCACGCTCACGGGAAACTTTGAGTCTGTGAAAATTTCTAAAAAGTTCGATAGATGGGGTGCGGGCCATTTGACGGATGAAGGCAAAGAAACAGTAAACCAACTTCCAACTGTTGGGAGTAAGTTGAGAAGGGCAGACGCGGTAGTAGTCAAGTAAAGACTGGACAATCGGAATCACAGGAACTCTAAATCCAGAATCAAGGTGATGGAGGTAAACGGCAATAACGCCGGGGCAAGCATTATATGGACGCACAGAATGTTCAGGAACCCATAACTTGGCATTAGAAGGAAAATGGAAATCTTGACGGTAAGACGAAAGGTGAGATTCTTTGACCGTAGTTGGATACCATTCTGGTCCAGCAAAGTCCGGGTCCATCTTTGCTTTGGTGGTGTCCAACGGAACATATGGAGTTATTTCTTCGTCCACAGCATACGGAGCAGGACTATCAACATTAACATGTGAAGGCGCATTCACTTGTTCGGAGGTGCTGGGGCCTGATGAATTCATAGAGGGATCCATGAAGAAGAACAAGAAATGCAGCAACGAAGGTTCAGGAATTATGATAATGGAGTTGCAGAGGAATGCAGTTTGCAGTTTGAGTATGAAGACCAAAACTGCAGGGTTATGTGCCGAAGCGGATGACAGGGAGTAAATAAATACAATATGAAGATGAGGTGACATACTGAAAAGACTCTTGAAAACTGGAGGGAAATATGCGATGCTTCAGATCGACGGCTATAACTGTTCGTAATCGACGCTTGGGGTTTATCGGTGGATTTGGAAACATTGCGACCAGACACGTGGATAAAATAAAAACGATTAAGGAGATCATTACAATCGTGCGATGGGAAGCAAATAATATTTATTGATCAAACGATGGAGAAGAAGATAACGTCAACGAAGGCTGGACAGGTGCATTAATGAGGTGATTTGATTTGGGACGGCTGACCTCAGAATTTGGATGATTACAAAACATTTGGGGCGGCTGACCACAAGAGGCATTATGTGCAAGATCGGCGTTAATTGGTTAAATTGATGACAACCTGACAATCCGAATTCCAATACTTGTTTCAAAAATTAATGATTTCTGGAAATAATACGAAAGGTTAAAGGATTGATAAAAAACTTGATGACGAAGATTAGCAATTTTGCAGCAATTAATTTTGCAGTTGAACTGAACCAAAAGAGTCAAAAGTACAGAATGAACGGAACGGTTATGATTGAATTAAATCCAACTTCTATTGATTAATATTTCCGAAGTTGATATGAATTGAACTATACTGATGACCTAAAGTACCGAGGAATGGGAATTTTTCACAAACGGTACAAAATATAGAATATTCTACAGTCATATGAAGGAAAGTTTCAAACCTACTGACCAGACTCTCATACAAGTTCAACCTGATCAGCTTGCTTGTGCGCTCATGCTATCACAAAAATATGGTCATCCCGGTTATTCCCATTATACACAGATCAAGCAGCATTGATCTGTCTCAGACCTCCAGCCCGTCAACCTAATTCAAACTTCCAAAAATATAAGAAACAACATCCAACCTACTCAAAATAAATAATTTCAAAAGCAAATACGTGCTTCTAAAAGAATAATTAAATCATACCAACATTTGTTTACTGAGACAAAGTTCTCTACTACATTAGCTGTAAAACGATTTGGTAAAGTATTGAATGTAATGTGGCAACCTGAAATCCACCAACTCCTGGTATGACACACCAGACTTGAGAAACAGACAATAGAAGTAGCAATATACTTGATAGTACCTTCATAACGGTGATGGGCGATTCCACTATCTGATCAGTCTGATGAAACGGAATCATTCCCTTTAAAATAGGTTCGAAACGGAACCATTCAATTTTACCAAGTTTGCCTAAACGTAATCGCAATCATACATACAAAACCTTCATATCTTCATAATTTTTTGGTAAATTAGAATAACAACTGTACATACCAACTCTTTACGTGAAGACTTTTTGTATTGGAAACCCCAAATAAAAACTAAAAAACATCCCATAATTGACCAACCAATCACTGTTATGCACACTGAAATTTCCAAACGAAGAATTACAATAACGTGTATGGTCTATCATTGTTTTATACAAATTTCAAGGGAATAAACAATGTTTCAATATGAATGTCATGTTTCAATTATTTGTTTCATCGGATCGTAATGTCATATGAAAGGTTGATATGACAAATAAAAAGAATTGGATGTCCAGAGCATCATATATAGAAGTTGTGGTTCAGCAAATTGCTGATACCTTAATGTTCACTACACCAAAGACAATATTATTCACCGTGACTTGAAGCCTGACAAATGCCTGTTCCTGAATGAAATCCACAATTCGCCTTTGAAGATTATGGACTTTGGTTTGAGTTTGTCGATGACTTCACTGACCCAATTGTTGGAACGTTTGCTTCAATTGATTATGTCTCACAAGAGACTTCATCACGTCAGAATTCCACTTTCCCTCCTTTCTGGGTAATGTCTGCAAAATTCATGTGAAATATAGTCGATATTCATGCACAGACTAAAATTTAAATACATTAATAAACTTAAAAGGAATCCTAAATGATTCCTTAATGAATATTAATTGATAGTTTACAATTATAAAGAAGAATACGATGCAGATTATAACACATAAAACCATGAGTGTTCTTTATATATATATATATATATATATATATATAAATACCATACCAATAGAATTTCAAAGGTTACCATTTTTCAGATCACACCAACCGCTGTCTTGTTCCGGGAGATGTTTATTTCATGCTGAATGGGATTAGACCTATTTAGGTTCTAATCTTACATTTATTTGTGTCTTCCAATCTCTATTTTATAAACACAGAAGTACAAAAGATGGATCAGTTGAGATGACGATTGATAGGGGGATTATCCATATATGGTTTCAAGAAATAAATGTCAAATTAAAGGAAAAAGAAGGTTCTTAAGACTCTGATGCAAAGGAAAACATCAGTCAAGCATCAGTATTTGTCAAAAGTACTGATTTAATGAAATGAAGTCTCGTGAACAACCACCCCCGTATACCTAAACCAGAAACACCTAAAATCCATCCATATTAGAAAAAAAAACCTATTATATGGTGATCCATCAGATGCACCCGATGGATAAATAAAACATGCATTCTATAAAAAGAAGTCATTTACAGCAATAACTACAAACATTAATGTGTAAAGACAGAAAAAAACCGAAATGCATCCAAAATGCATTTGTGCATGTTGCATGATTATCACTGATGTAAATACACCACCGACACAACGAGAATGTCTTGTTCTAGGTGCTTGGGCGAGGAGCGGTAAGTGAAGATTGTTAAGTAAGTAACAAACAAAATGCAAGTGGTTTATTGTCAAACTATTCTGGTTAGCACAGGTTCTTATTGTTCCTAAAGCTCTAGACCTCGAAGACAGATATGCCTTTGGTCAGTGTCTAATCTTCAGCTCTGCTGATATCCCACTGTCTAGCCTCTTCACTGATTGGTGAGAGTTAATCCAAGAATCTCTAATTTGTCAAGGTCACCCCGAAAGCAAATAAATCATAAATTTCTCTTTGAAAATTGAAGAGGCAACAAATAGTCATTGAAACCTCAAACATATAACAACTTATAATCTACAAGGGCACAGAATTAAGGATATTGTATCAACTCATATTCGAAAGATAATAAATCCAAACACATCATCACATGTCATCAAACAAAAGAAGTTGGAACCACTCACCTGGCAATCCTAGCATACTCTTCATAATTTTCAAGTAACATCTTGCTAGCCTGTGCATTCAAAGCTGATTCTGGAAATGGCTCAATCAATAAACACCTGACAACCTGTAAGAATAAAGAGAAACCACCATCAGAAAAATACCAGATGGGATTTTGAAATGAACCAGGCCCGAGAATCTTAATGCTGACTTAGAGAAATCTTAAATCACTCATTGCAGCCAAAACTAAGTTGCTGATTCAGAAAATTGACTTTCAGTTTTACATGGTAGAGGACAAATGGATTATTTCACAATTCATGAACTGTTGAAACTTTAAAGTCTAATGAACAAAACACAGCTCACTACTCCAAACCTACATAAGCATTTATAAAGGATAGCGATGCCTATCCATAGGGTGCCCAGGATTATGCTCAAAATCTTTTACTCCTCTTGCTTCTCTTCTTCCTGTAACAGGCAATCAAATAAACAACCAAGACACCAAAGAAACATTCAAAATCTTTTGCTCAATAAAATCCCAAAACTGGTTGAAACAATGATAACAGAACAAAACAGAACCAACAAGGAAAACTACCTTGAAGGTTTCCTTAGTCTTTTCATAATCTTCCTTCAGCTCTTGTGCCCTATCAATGTAAGGCTTCTTCTCCTTAAGAACCAATGAACCATGAAAATGTTAACTAAAGAATACAAGCAAGAAAATATAAACAGAAACAAATATAGTACTTTTGACAAAGAGGATATGATTATTTACTCACATCATCAGTCATAGATTTCAATTTAGCTCCACCTTCTTTTGCAACCTTTCTTATTTGATTTACAACAAATGTCAGTAAAGTTAAAATCAGAAATCCACAAGACATACACATAAAAAAAGGAAACGAACATTTTAATTAAGTAATACATAGATAAATATTACCGATTTATTTCCATTTGGGTTCTCTTCCTTCAATGATTCTCTTAAGCAATCCCTGTAACCAAACTATACTATTAAAAGCCATCAAAATCAATAAGACAAAAACAGTGGCAGGGAAAAGGATAGAGACATACATAAAAACCAGGATGGCGCTTAGGCTTAGGAGCTTTCAGGTTTTTACTTTCTTAACAGATTCGGTCTTCTTTCCCTTTGATTTGGACGACACCAGATATCCTCTTCTTTCTCGCTTGGCTTCTTCACTTCGTACCTTTTTCTATGATACGCACCTCTCGAAGGAAACGGAGAAGACCAATCGAGAAAAAGATCAAATGCTAGAAAAATGAAAGCAAATACACCAACGTACTCATCGATAAACAGAGCAACCATATAATAGGAACATAGACATGCCAAACGTCATCTTGATTTTTGACTCAATGCTACATTCGTTCATATCAATAAGCGCCACCAACTAATATGTAATTTCCTCCATAGAACCTGACCAAAGAATGATGGATTTATTAATAAAGCCAGAAGGTAGAAGAGCCCGAAGCCACACAAGAATAAAAACAAGCAGATACAGAGCATTACTCCTGGTGCAGTGCCACTCATTTTGGTTGCAGGCTTTTGAGGGCCCGTCTTTATCTCTCTCCTCTCGTCTTCTCATCATCTTTGTCTTCCACACCTCCTCTTCGGCTGCTTCTCTGCAATCATCACAAACGAAATATCTGGAATCCCCTGTTCGGACTTCGCTTTTCTATCCTTTCAGACAAATAGCTTTGTGGTACAATGGAATGGGTGAAAATTTACATATATCTTCAAACCAAGAAAAAGCTTGGAGATTCTAAAACTATGAACATGCAAGTTCGCCTTCGTCGACCTGAAAGCCCCAAGTTCGTCTTCTTCTTCGTCTTCGTCTTCTCCTTCTGCAAGTTCGTCCAAAATTTCTCCTTCTGCAAGTTCGCCTTCATCGACCTGAAAGCCCCAAGTTCGTCTTCGTCTTCTCCCTCTGCAAGTTTGTGTTTAGAGTTGTCAGGCTTTTGATTTTGAAATGAAACAGATGCTTCTCCAAGATGCGATCAACGAAGCGAGTTCATTCTCAAGATGAGCAACTGTTTTCGATCAACGGAAGCGAGTTCGTTCTCAAGAGCGAGAGGGCTTGCTGTTCTTCTCCAGATTTTCAGAGCTCCAAATCGTAAAATGAGTTGGGCGAGGTGATTGCCATGGGTTTTGGGTATTTTCAAAACATTTTGAAAAGCAAAATTTTCACCGCGCTCCTTTTGGTTTTTGAATTCGTATATACCAAGCTGGGGGTATTTTGTGTTTTTAAAACGTATTAACCAAACTTGTATGAAATACCAATACTTCAGTTACATAAGATAACCCAAACTGCCCAACTCGAACCGGTTTAGCGTCATTGGACCAACCCGTTCCCAAAAAGCTGCTTTTACAGGTTGTTTAGATTATTTTAAGTAGGGCCAACCCCCCCCCCGCCCCCCACCCCCCCCCCCCCCCCCCCCCCACCCCCCACCCCCCCACACCCCCCCCCAAAAAAAAAAAAAAAAAAAAAAAAAAAAAAAAAAAAAAAAAATTTTTTTTTTTTTTTGGGGGGGGGGGGGGGGGGGGGGGGGGGGGGGGGTTTTTTTTTTTTTTGTGGCCCCCCTTTTTTTTTTTTTTTGAACAAAATGTAATTTCTTTATGGTTGCGATCTCTTATGGGTTTTAGTGTCACTTTTTCTGGTCTGGTTTTTGAGGAAAATCAGCATTTGGGCTTGTGCAAAATTCAACTGAGTTTGGTTAGGATATTCCCATGGTTCGTCTGCTTTACTTAGGATGGTCGGGTTGACAGTGTGGGATTTATAATGATTTTGTTGATTTCTGGAGTCTGGTGACAGTTTCGACTATTTAATTTTGCTGTTGACGCTTTGAATTTTAACTATTATAGGATTGTTTTAATTTGTTTCAGGGAAAAAAATGGCTATATATACAAAGGAGACCTGCATGGTTTCTTATTTATATGGGTGAGTGGTGAAATGTTGTCTTCTCTGTTTTATTATTCTAACTGGAAATGGAGTCTCCAGTTCGATTATTATATCTCTTGTCTCACTTGTTATCCCGGCAATTTTTGAATTTTTCCATGTTACAGAGAGTCGATCATCTTATTTTACCCAATAAGTGAAACTGTGATTATGTTACCTTCGACCCAAATCATCGGGGCTGATTTGGGTCTTCTGCAATTGAGATGATCAGAAAACTCTCCAGTCTAATGAAACATAATGGGACGTGACAAACGGAGAAATCAGAGAAGTGGTGTTAGAGCAGGGTTGGGGAGGATGGTGAAATGCCTTTGTTCCAGAGAGCATATAATAACAGATGAAATGGTTCCCTCATCTGACTCATTGGCCACC
The DNA here is from genome assembly GCF_041222555.1 of Hakea prostrata. Classification (NCBI taxonomy): domain Eukaryota; kingdom Viridiplantae; phylum Streptophyta; class Magnoliopsida; order Proteales; family Proteaceae; genus Hakea; species Hakea prostrata. Next base: position 46,853,915 of record NC_142603.1, read on the forward strand.
AAAGACTATTCGGCCAATCTCTACTCTATCAAACTGGTGAAAGTTATGAGAAACCAGATACTAGCAATATTGAAGAGGCTGAATCATCCCTTCGTGAAACCAGCTGTTTGAACTATGAGGTTTGTTACTGCACATTATCTTGCATTTTGATTTTGCTGAGATTTGACCATGTGAATGTGATTCTGATTTCGGAGAATGGCATAGAAAACACATGTTATTCTATATTCACCATATTCTATATTTGAAATATTACTTTTATAGAGAAAAGTTCCTTTTTGCTTTCCACATTAGATGATAGAATGAGTTGGGTTGTGCCTGTTTGTGGTTATTTAGTTGACATTGTGGATTTGTTAACTGTTGCATACATACAATTGTTTTATATTCATACAATTGTATGCTATATTTGAAAGATTACTTTTATAGAGGAAAGTGCCTATTTGCTTTCCACATTGTGTAAGATCATTATGGTCATATCGAGAAGACTATAGGTGGTCAATGCGTTTGATTTCTATATTCTCTGGACCTTTACAGCTACTTGTATGGGATATGTCGATAATCATTTTGCTCAGTTCCTAGCTATAACGTTATCTGTTGGTTCTCAGAAATAAGTGAATCGCGGTGTTAAAAGCTTCAGCTATATTCTTGTCCATCTTCAGTTCATTATTGTTGCGCTATTTAGTTTTAACCTTCTGTCCTTCATTTTTAACATTCTATTCCCAACAAAAATTTTCAAAGTTGGTTGTCTTTTGAAATCTTTGTTTCTTAAACTAATGGGTAGCTTAACATTGCTTATGAATGAGATACTAATTTTTTTCTTTTTTTTTTTTTTATTTTTTTAAAAACTACATCTTTTTTTTTTCTTTTATTTACTTAAATATAACCAAAAAAACACCACCAAACACCCCACCCAAAAAAAAATAAAGGAAAAAAAAAAAAAAAAAAAAAAAAAAAAACCCCTCCCCTCCCCCCCCCCCCCTCTTTTTTTTTTTTTTTTTTTTTTATTTTTTTTTTTTTCTTCTCTTTTTTTTTTTTTTTTTTTTTTTTTTTTTCCCCCCCCCCCCCTTTTTTTTTTCCCCTCCCCTCAATTTTTTTTTTTTTTTTTTTTTTATTTCTTTTTTTTTTTTTATTTCCTTTTTTTTTTTCCCCTCCGGTGTTAGTAGTTAAACAAATTATAAGCATGAAAATCTAAATTCATATGATAAAACAAATGCGGAAGCGAAGTCTTTTATATACCTCCTGCCATTGATCCTACTAAAGTTTTGCAGATATAATAAAATGATTTAAGGATTCTTCTAAACCCTAGCAAACTCAGAATGATGGTGTCTGACTTAATCTATTTGCTAGGTTCAGGGACCCTTTATATAACAATGGCTCACATACGTTTTCCCATCAAAAACATCAACTGCCAATTCAATTGAGCACTTTAAGTGAGGTGGATTTATGATCATTTGTGAGAAGTAACAATATTTCACATTAACCCATAACTAATAGTCACTTATTTATGACATTTAGTTATGGTTCAGTTTGTAAAGTATAATGTTATCTCAATAAAGGGATCATAACTTGTGAAATACAACATTCTCCCACTTGATCCCAATATTTCACAATGTGGGTTATCATACTATATCCACATTTATACTCAATGGACCAAAAACACATGAATCATGGCGATAAGTCCTCTTAGAATGAGTATTATCTTCCATGTATTACAATGCATTTTCCTTCCAATCTGCTCATATTACTTAATGAATAAACCCTATGTTTATTCAAGGTCCAACAATATATGTTTACTCTCAAATAATGAATGTGTACACCGAAATTGAGAATAACAACATAATGAATAAGAGCTTCATCAAAGATCATTCATACAATGAAATCACATAATGGAACCAAGTCCCATTTTAACTACATGATCCTTAAAATTCTTTGGTGGCATGCCTTTAGTTAATGGATCAGCTATCATCAATTCAGTGCTGATGTGTTCAATGACCACTTTGTTTTCCTTAACACGTTCCCTTACAGCTAAATACTTAATGTCGATGTGCTTGCTTCGACTACTACTCTTACTATTCTTAGCCAAGAAAACAGCAGCTGAATTGTCACAAAATATCTTTAGTGGCCTAGAGATAGAATCTACAATTCTAAGCCCAGAAATGAAATTCTTCAACCATACACCATGCGAGGTAGCCTCAAAACAAGAAACGAACTCGGCCTCCATAGTGGAAGTAGCTGTCAAAGTCTACTTGGCACTCCTCCATGATACTGCTCCACCAGCGAGCATAAAAATATATCCTGATGTCGATTTACGAGAATCAACACAACCGGCGAAATCTGAATCACAGTAACCGACTACCTCCAGATTGCCAATTCGTCTATACATAAGCATGTAATTCTTAGTACCTTGAAGGTACCTCATCACCTTCTTAGCAGCTTTCCAGTGGTCTATACCAGGGTTACTCTGATATCTTCCTAACATTCCCACAACGAAAGCAATGTCAGGTCTTGTGCAAACCTGAGCATACATCAAGCTTCCAATTGCAGAGGCATATGGAATGTTGTTCATTTGTTCCCTTTCTAGATTATTCTTCGGGCATTGGTTCAAAGTGAACTTGTCACCCTTTACAATGGGTGCTACACTTGGTGAACAATTCCTCATCCGAAATCTTTCTAAGATTTTATTGATATAGGTTTCTTGAGTTAGACCTAAAATCCCTTGAGGTCTATCTCTATGGATCTTAATGCCAATGACATAAGAAGCCTCACCCATATCCTTCATGTCAAAACTCTTAGAGAGGAATTGTTTCACCTCATGTAGAAACCCTTTATCATTGGTTGCAAGTAAAATATCATCCACATATAGCACAAGGAAACAAATTTTACTCCCACTAACCTTCGGGTATATACATTGATCAATGATGTTCTCTATAAAACCAAATGAAGAGATAACATCATGAAATTTTAAATACCATTGTCTAGAGGCTTGTTTCAATCCGTATATGGATTTCTTAAGCTTGCAGACCAAATGCTCACCATTATTAGAAGTGAATCCTTCAGGTTGTTTCATGTAAATATCCTCCTCTAGATCTCCATTGAGGAACGCAGTTTTCACATCCATTTGGTGCAACTCCATATCAAAGTGGGCAACCAGTGCCAAAATTATACGAAGAGAATCTTTCTTAGATACGGGGAAAATGTGTCTGTATAATCAATTCCCTCCTTTTGAGTAAATCCTTTAGCTACGAGTCTGGCTTTATATCTCTCAATGTTGCCCAATGAGTCCCTTTTAGTCTTGAAGACCCATTTACAACTAATAGCCTTCATCCCGTTGGGCAATTCTACCAAATCCCAGACTCCATTAGATGCCATAGAATCCATCTCTTCCTTCATGGCGTTGTACCATAGATTAGATTCGTTGCAATTCATGGCTTGTAAAAACATTTCAGGATCATTCTCAGCTCCGATATTGTAGTCAAATTCTTGTAAATACACTACGTAATCACTAGGAATTGCTAATTTCTTTATTCTCGTAGATCTTCTTAATGTTGCATTAACACCCTCCTGAGGAGGATGTTGTTCAACTGATTGTTCAACAAGTTCTGGTAATTGTTGAACAATTGGATCTACTAGATCAACATCAGCAAGTTGCGGATCTTCAATGACCGGTTGCTCAACATTTGATTGTTCCGAAGGGGTGTTGTGAACAACAACCAATCTTAAACTTGAGGTTGAAGGGTGAATATCTGAATGATCTTTCTCAGAAACTAAGTCTCTGGATTGATCACTCCCACTAATCAAGTCATTCTCAAGAAATTTTGCATTTCTTGATTCCACAATCCTAGTTGTATGAGATGGACAATAAAATCTATATCCCTTAGACCTTTCTGCATATCCTACGAAATACCCACTAATGGTCCTTGGGTCTAGCTTCTTCTCATGTGGATTGTAGATTCTTACCTCAGACGGGCATCCCCAAACACGTATATGTCGCAAACTCGGTTTCCAACCCTTGAACAACTCAAACGGTGTCTGTGGGATAGCCTTAGTTGGAACTCGGTTCAATATATACACTGCCGTCTTAAGTGCCTCAATCCACAAAGACTTAGGAAGCTTGGAGCTACTAAGCATACTTCGCACCATGTCCATTAATGTTCGGTTTCTTCTCTCTGCTACACCATTCTGGTCTGGAGAACCAGGCATGGTATATTGGGCAACTATGCCATGCTCTTCAAGAAACTTTGCAAATGGACCAGGTGCTTGTCCATTTTCAGTGTATCTACCATAATATTCTCCACCTCTATCTGATCTCACGATTTTGATGTGCTTTTCACATTGTTTCTCCACTTCAGATTTAAATACTTTAAAGGCATCTAACGCCTCATACTTATTATGAAGCATGTAGAGATACATGTATCGTGAGTAATCATCTATAAAGGAGATGAAGTAATTCTGACTATCCATATCTGGACAGCAAATGTCTGTATGTATGATTTCTAATAGATTTGTACTCCTCTTGGCACCCTTCTTTGACTTGTTGGTTTGCTTTCCCTTTATGCAATCCACACAAGTATCATAATCAGTAAAATCTAAAGTACTTAATACTCCATCTTTTACTAGCCTTTTAATTCTCTCTAGGGAAATATGTCCTAATCTACGGTGCCACAACATAGAAGATTCCTCGTTTATAACACATCGCTTTATACCAGCATTAACATGAACATGCATCGCATCGCATTTGGTATTATCTTGCAAATTAATGTGAAAAAGACCATCAGACAAGGTACCATTCCCAACAATTTCAGATTTATATGATAAACCAAAAAATGAATCTGAAAAGTTAAAGGAATATTCCAAAGGTAAAAGTGCTGAAACAGAAATCAAGTTTCTCGAAAAACTTGGAACATAAAAGGTCTTTTCTAAAATTAAGACAAAACCACTACTAAGAACTAATCTGCAAGTTCCAATAGCTTCCACATGCGATTGCATCTTGTTTCCTGAATAGATGCATCGTTCATTTCCTACTGGCTTCCTGTGGTTGAGAAAACCCTGCAAGGAATTCCAAATATGGATTGTAGACCCAGAGTCAATCCACCATGTGTTATGACTTACATCTATCATATTAGATTCATAACAAACACAAGAGATATAAATACCTTTCTTTTCGAGCCAGGCCTTAAATTTAGCACAATCCTTCTTCATATGTCCCTTCTTTTTACAGAAGAAGCATTTGGATTCCTTCTTAATGTCAGATTGGGGTGGCATTTTACCCTTTCCCTTCTGCTTGCCTTGCCCTTTGAACTTTCCTTGTATGGCCAAATGAACACTTTCCCCTAACTCCATAGTCAGTCGACCTTCCTCTTGAACACACATGGTCATGAGTTCATTAATTGACCATTTCTCCTTATGTGTGTTATAAGAGATTTTAAAAGGTCCATATTGCGGTGGAAGAGTGTTTAGAATAAAGTATACAAGGAAGGACTCAGATATATCAACCTCTAAATTTTTGAGCTGAGCGACAATGTCCCTCATCCTCATGATGTGTTCACGCACACTTCTTACACTAGTGAGCCGTAGGGATGTCAATTGCATAATTAGGGTCATGGCATGTGCTTTTTCAGAAGACTCAAATTGTTCATCAATAGCTTTCAACAATTCTTTAGCCTTATTATGCCTCTCAACAGAACCACGAATACTAGGAGAAAGTTTGGTTTTTATGTACATAACGCTAAGGCGGTTAGACCGCTCCCAGCGATCATAAAGATCATTTTCTTCCTTAGTGCTAGTATTAGTAACTGTAGGTGGTTCTTCTTTCCGGATGGGATAGTCAATGTCCATCCACCCCAATTGAAGGAGAATCAACTCTTTCCAAACCTTATAGTTGTCACCCTTTAGTTCAGGAACATCACACTTAATATCAAACATATTCATAGGTAATGGAACTGCATAAATAAAATATACACACTTATGTCAATGACTCGAGGAAAATAAATATTAATCATAATTTACCAATGTAAATTAAGGAAGAATATGAATCAAACAATATACAGAAAACCACCTGTGGGCCAGATTTTCTAAAATAGATCCATATTAATTTAATGATGAAACCAATAAATCATGTTCATTTTCTCAATTCCTGTGGGTAAATTAAGAAATATAATTTGTTGTATCATCCTAATTAATCAAATTAATATAACAGAAGTTCCTGTGGGATAAATTCCATTATATTAATATATTAATTACAATGAATGTCATATACCTTATGCGATTTAGAGACTCTTAATATATAATTTAAATAATTAAAGATGCTGTGGCTAATCTTTAATTAGTCAAATTATATTGATCACATGACATTGGATTTTATGTATGATTACATATATAAAAATTGCATGCATCAATAAAATCATACACTGAAATTGCATACAATTAGATAATTACACATAATTAATAAAAGTCATAATTCTATCATGCATAAATTGATAAATATTGGTTCCAATATGCAAATATTAGAAATATTAGATTCAAAATAAACTGTAATGACAACAATAAATCATGTAATCATGCTCAAGAAATATTCATTAAGTGACAAATCATTAATAATATTAAAAATATTCTAGAGAGTTTAAAAATAAATAAATAAATAAATGAACATAAGTATCTTCATTTATTATTCATTTCTTTCCTTAATTTAAGAATAAAAGAGAATGAATATAATTTATTATTATTAATTATTTTCTGTCAAATATATATAATTGCACTTAACCAAGATTTCAATAAATAACAAATTAAATAATGAATGTATTCAAACGTAATACTTTTCTTACCTTTTTTTTTTTTTTTTTTATATTTCCCTTCAATAATTTTCAAATTGGAAACTTTTAATGATACAAAAATTACATCATAAGAAGGGATTTTAAATAAATTCATTCTTAAACAACGAGGGAACCCCAATAGCTTAAAATCAATCAATCCCTATTGGGTAACGATAATTAGAAGAAGAAAACATGATATAAAAGTACAAATATACATATAAATTCATTGGAGTTTACTTAATAACCTCTCTTTTTGTGAAAATTTGAAATACCATCATAGATATGTCAAAAACCATGACATCCTTGGATCAAGGTAGATATTAGAAAAAGGCTCTGATGCCAAATGTTAGTAGTTAAACAAATTATAAGCATGAAAATCTAAATTCATATGATAAAACAAATGCGGAAGCGAAGTCTTTTATATACCTCCTGCCATTGATCCTACTAAAGTTTTGCAGATATAATAAAATGATTTAAGGATTCTTCTGAACCCTAGCAAACTCAGAATGATGGTGTCTGACTTAATCTATTTGCTAGGTTCAGGGACCCTTTATATAACAATGGCTCACATACGTTTTCCCATCAAAAACATCAACTGCCAATTCAATTGAGCACTTTAAGTGAGGTGGATTTATGATCATTTGTGAGAAGTAACAATATTTCACATTAACCCATAACTAATAGTCACTTATTTATGACATTTAGTTATGGTTCAGTTTGTAAAGTATAATGTTATCTCAATAAAGGGATCATAACTTGTGAAATACAACATCTGGTGCATCTGATGAATCATCATATAATAATTTTTTATCTTATATGGATGGATTTTAGGTGTTTCTGGTTTAGGTATACAGGGGGTGGTTGTTCACAGACTTCATTTCATTAAATCAGTACTTTTGACAAATACTGATGCTTGACTGATGTTTTCCTTTGCATCAGAGTCTTAAGAACCTTCATTTTCCTTTAATTTTACATTTATTTCTTGAAACCATCTATGGATAATCCCCCTATCAATCGTCATCTCAACTGGTCCATCTTTTGTACTTCTGTGTTTATAAAATAGATATTGGAAGACACAAATAAATGTAAGATTAGAACCTAAATAGGTCTAATCCCAGTCAGCATGAAATAAACATCTCCAGGAACAAGACAACGGTTGGTGTGATCTGAAAAATGGTAACCTTTGAAATTCATATGGTTGGTATACATATATATATATAAAGAAAGCTCATGGTTTTATGTGTTTTAATCCGCATCGTATTCTTCTTTATAATTGTAAACTATCAATTAATATTCAATAAGGAATCATTTAGGAATCCTTTTAAGTTTATTAATGTATTTAAATTTTAGTATGTGCATGAATATCGACTATATTTCACATGAATTTGCAGACATTACCCAGAAAGGAGGGAAAGTGGAATTCTGACGTGATGAAGTCTCTTGTGAGACATAATCAATTGAAGCAAACGTTCCAACAATTGGGCCAGTGAAGTCATCGACAAACTCAAACCAAAGTCCATAATCTTCAAAGGCGAATTGTGGATTTCATTCAGGAACAGGCATTTGTCAGGCTTCAAGTCACGGTGAATAATATTGTGCTGGTGTAGTGAACATTAAGGTATCAGCAATTTGTTGAACCACAGCTTCTATATATGATGCTCTGGACATCCAATTCTTTTATTTGTCATATCAACCTTTCATATGACAATTACAGTTTGATGAAACAAATAATTGAAACATGACATTCATATTGAAACATTGTTTATTCCCTTTAAATTTGTATAAAACAATGATAGACCATACACGTTATTGTAATTCTTCATTTGGAAATTTCAGTGTTCATAACAGTGATTGGTTGGTCAATTATGGGATATTTTTAGTTTTTATTTGGGGTTTCCAATACAAAAATTCTTCACATAAAGAGTTGGTATGTACAGTTGTTATTCTAATTTACCAAAAAATTATGAAGATATGAAGGTTTTGTATGTATGATTGCGATTACATTTAGGCAAACTTGGTAAAATTGAATGGTTCTGTTCTGAACCTATTTTAAACGGAATGATTCCGTTTCATCAGACTGATCAGATAGTTGAATCGCCCATCACCCTTATGAAGGTACTTGAAACAGAATGATTATGTTTCATCACAGACTCAGGTTTTGACTATCAAGTATATTGCTACTTCTATTGTCTCTGTTTCTCAAGTCCGGTGTGTCATACCGTGAAGTTGGTGGATTTCAGGTTGCCACATTACATTCAGTACTTTACCAAATCGTTTTACAGCTGATGTAGTAGAGAACTTTGTCTCAGTAAACAAATGTTGGTATGATTTAATTATTCTTTTTGAAACACGTATTTGCTTTTGAAATTATTTATTTTGAGTAGGTTAGATCTTGTTTCTTTTATTTTTGGAAGTTTGAATTAGGTTGACGGGCTGGAGGTCTGAGACAGATCAATGCTGCTTGATCTGTGTATAATGGGAATAACCGGGATGACCATATTTTAGTGACAGCATGAGCGCACAAGCAAGCTGATCAGGTTGAATTTGTATTAGAGTCTGGTCAGTAGGTTTGAATCTTTCCTTCACATGACTTCAGAATATTCTATATTTTGTACCGTTTGTGAAAAATTCCCATTCCTCAGTACTTTAGGTCATCAGTATCGTTCAATTCATATCAACTTCGGAAATATTAATCAATAGAAGTTGGATTTAATTCAATCAGAACCGTTCATTCTGTACTTTTGACTCTTAAAGTTCAATTGCTTTCATGCGCTTAATCTTCGTCATCAAGTTTTTTATCCTTTAACCTTTCGTATTATTTCCAGAAATCATTCATTTTTGAGATTTGTATTGGAATTCGGATTGTCAGGTTGTCATCAATTTAGACGCTGATCTCAATATGTTTAACCATAATGCCTCTTGTGGTCAGCCGCCCCAAATGTTTTGTAATCATCCAAATTCTGAGGTCAGCCGCCCCAAATCAAATCACCTCATTAATGCACCTGTCAAGCTTCCTTGACGTTATCTTCTTCTCCGTCGTTTGATCAATAAATATTATTTGCTTCCCATCGCACGATTGTAATGATCTCCTTAATCGTTTTTATTTTATCCACGTGTCTAGTCGCAATGTTTCCAAATCCACCGATAAACCCCAAGCGTCGATTACGAACAGTTATAGCCGTCGATCTGAAGCATCGCATATTTCCCTCCACTTTTCAAGAGTCTTTTCAATATGTCACCTCATCTTCGTATTTATTTACTCCTTGTCATTCGCTTCGGCCCATAACCCGCAGTTTTGCTCTTCATACTCCATTATCATAATTCCTGAACCTTCGTTGCTGCCTTTCTTGTTCTTCTTCATGGATCCCTCTATGAATTCATCAGGCCCCACCTCCGAACAAGTGAATGCGCCTTCACATGTTAATGTTGATAGCCCTGCTCCGTATGCTGTGGACGAAGAAATAACTCCTTATGTTCCCTTGGACACCACCAAAGCAAAGATGTACCCCAGACATGCTGGACCAGAATGGTATCCAACTACGGTCAAAGAATCTCACCTTTCGTCTTACCGTCAAGATTTCCATTTTCCTTCTAATGCCAAGTTATGGGTTCCACGAACATTCTGTGCGTCCATATAATGCTTGCCCCGGCGTTATTGCCGTTTACCTCCATCACCTTGATTCTGGATTTAGAGTTCCTGTGATTCCGATTGTCCAGTCTTTACTTGACTACTACCGCGTCTGCCCTTCTCAACTTACTGCCAACAATTGGAAGTTGGTTTACTGTTTCTTTGCCTTCATCCGTCAAATGGCCCGCACCCCATCTATCCAACTTTTTAGAAATTTTCACAGACTCAAAGTTTCCCGTGAGCGTGGTTATCTCCATTTTGCTCGAAGAAATAGTATTGCTACTGAGTTGGGTAACACAACCAAAATCTTCACAGAGCACTCTATTCCTCATGACAACAAGAAATGGAGAGAAAGGTATTTTTTTTTTGTTCCATCCACATTCCCAATTACCGCTCTCGATGGTGTTTCCATACAAAGGAATCCCTTCGTCCTTTGAACCAGCGTCCTACACTCAGTGCATATGATCAGGAAACATGGAGCCTCATCCCGTCTGGAATACCCATTGATGCAACAAAACTGAAGACTGATGCTGGATTGGCAACTCACAACCTCTTACCAGGTACATAAGATAGGGTTTTTCGTCTTCTTCTTCTTATTTTTTTTAAGACTATAAATTTTGTTGCGTACTTGATTTTATTACTAATAAAACCCTTCTTTACAAATCTGTGCCCCCTTCCTTATAACGGTGTTGCCGTAGTTTGAATTGTATGTCCACTTTGTCCTTCATTAAAATTAAGAATCGAAACGATACTACCCCATTTATAAAACCGTTAAATGTCATTTTACCCTACTTCATTTTTTTGAATTAAAAAATATTGGTTTTCCACCTTCACTAAACTTATTTATTTGATTAAAGAATTGACAAATTCATTCAATTTGGTTTCCCCCTTCTCCTCTGCTCGTGGGGGACCCTTTTTTTTGGGGGGGGGCGGTGCTTTTTATTGGCCGTCCCTCCCCTGGGGTTTGTTCCTTTCTCCCCCTTGCGCCACAATCTTGCCGGGGTTCGTGTTGTTTCGGTTTCCTTTGGTTGTTCTTCTTCCCTCCTCTTGGTTTCTATTTTTTTTATTCTTTTTTTCTTTATTTTGGTGTTTTTTATGGTCGTTTGTTATTTTTTCTCTACATTTTGGGTATTCTTGCTTGCGGGTTGTAGAGTGTGGGTATTTTGGGTTTTTAATTGGAGATGCCACATCTCGGGCTCGACTTCGGGGGGCTTGTTTTGCGTTGGTTGGTTGTTTTTGTCGGGATCTTAGTTATCGTCGGGGGCTGTTTTCCCTTTTTTAATACTATAAATTTTGTTGCAGTTGTTCACAACTGTTTCTTTTACAAGGACTGATGTTTATCAAATCCCTAACATTTATGAACTCCGAAAGGTTGCTTCAGAAGAACAAAAGCGTGATTCCAAACCTGTGAAGTCAGGTAAGAAAAGAAAACATTCTCAGGTTGCCTCATCCCCCCAAGAGAAAGGTTGGTAAGAAGAGTGCTGAGAGAAAATGTCCATCTGGTCAGCAAAAGGTAGACCAGGTACAAGAAGAAATTGTACAAGAAAATGCTGATGAAGAAATGCCCGATATTGAGTTTGTGAAAGTGATTGACAGTAAAAACCCTCCTGTTCGAACAAGAACCTCAAGAACCTCCAGAAGCCTAAGTTGTAAAGTGAACTCAGTAGGTCCCTCTTCAGGCCACAAGGTATCAGCTTCCAAGAAAAGAAAGAAAGAAAAATCAGGGGTTTCCCATCCTGCTGGAACACCTGACAGTGTAGCTGAAGAGACTGGTGAGCCCGTTTATTGTTCTAGGAATGAAGTGGTCACTCCTCCCATGTCACCCATGCTACCTCATGATGTTTCTGTTCTCCCAAACAATATGGTTGAGAATGAATATCAAGGTAAGGAAATACCTGATTATTCCATTGAAAATCTAAAGAATATGGCAGAAGAAATTCTTGCTAATGCTGCAGGTGATGTTATTGAAGAAATGGCTGATCTGGTGTTTGATGATAACACTTCTGTTCCCGCTCCTCCCCCTGAATTTGTTTATGAAGAGAATATCCGTAAGGATATTCCTGAAAATGAAAATGTTGTTGCTGATGATGACCATGTTTTAGCTTTTGGTCGCCCTATGCATGATCCTGCCCCTGTTTTGGCTCCCCCTATACATGATCCTGATTTGCCTGCCCCTGTTTTGGCTCCCCCTATACATGATCCTGATTTGCCTGCCCCTGTTTTTGCTCCCCCTATAAATGATCCTGCTTTGCTTGCCCCTCATTTGGCTCCCCCTATACATGATCCTACTGCTTTGCCTGCCCTTGTTTTTGACAATATTGTTCCAGACATAAACATTGCTGTTGATATTGGTGAAGAGAATGCACAGATTGGTCTGCCAAATGAAGATTTTGTTCATGCTGCTCCCCCTGAATTTGATATGCCAGCTGATCCTCTTAATGGATCTGATGATGAAGAGAACATTGCGGCTGAAGTTGTTGACATGCAAGTAGATTCGAATGACGCCGCTATAGATGTTAATCATGATAATGTGGTTGAAGATGTGAACCCACACCCAATTGGCCCTGGCCAATTAGAAGATGCCCAAAGTGTTGCTGACTCTGGTGACCATTTTCAGCCTGTTTGGGGTTTGAAAGAAAATCATAGTGCCAATTGGAAATGGGAAGTTGCCCGTGAATGGGGGACCAAGGGTAGAATACCCCGTGACAAAAGAGAGACTGCTGCCATGTCTGCTGATGGGCTTTACACACATGCATGGGGGTAAAAACTTAACTATTATCGTTATTGTTAAGATAAATTTACTTTCATTATCCATTGCTTTGCTAAGTCTTTATCACTTTTTCTGCAGATGCTTTGGTGCTGCTTTCAATGCTTTTGTTGAGGTCTTGGAAAGACAGAAATCTATGTCTTTGGAAAATGACAAATTTGATCAAACGTAATTTTGAATTGAATGATCAGGTACGAGAACTCAAGAATTGTTTCAAATCATCATAAAGGAAATTAGAGTCTGCTCAGTTCAGAGAGAAAGGATTTATGTTTTGAGATATATATTTTGGAAGATGATTTTCAAATTTCTTCTAATACAAGCACTGTTTTTTGCAGGAAGAAGTTTCAAGTTTAAAGGATTCGTTAATGAAATATAAGGAAGACTTCTTGCAGATTGAGATGCTGAAGAATAATGCATTGGAGAGGGCGAGACTTGCCACTTATGAAAGAGATGAAATTCAGGCTAAGTTGGCAAGGGCAATTGCTTGGTCCCAAGGTTTTGAAAGAGAAACAGCAGAATGGAAAATCAAATTAGAAGAAGTGGAGAAATTGAATTTGAACTTTGAAAGAAGAAATGAATTGTTGCAACAAGCATTTGATTCTCTTTCGAAGGAGAAAGAAGATCTGGAAATCCAGAAAGACAATTTGAGTTTGGGTCTGAGTGAGATGTCCTTGGAGAAGGACAATATGAGGACTTCTTACAATGAAGTATGTATGGAATTACAAAAATAATCTGTTGCCTGGAAAGAAAGTGTAAAAGAGAGGACTTCCATGGTTGTGAAGTTTCAGGAAGAGAAAAAAGAAGCAGAAGTGCAATTTGAACTTGAGAAGAAAAGAATGAAGGATGATCATGAACTTCTCCTAAGTTCTGTTACCTCTGCAGTTGAAGAAGCAGGAGACAACCCAAGTTTCCTAAGGTTTTGCAAGACTGTAGTGAAAGTCTGTTCTGATCATATTTTTTCTGAGATACTCAGGATCTGTCCAAACATTGATTTTAAATCGCTTCCTCCAGAGTGTGTTCCCTCTCGTAAGTTCTTTCATCTCAATAATTTGAAGCATCCTGACTTTGAGGATTCTGCAGATGATAATGGAGAAAGTGAAGAAGACAATGAAGATAATGATTCTGAAGAGGAAGAAACCGAATGTTCAAGTAAGGATGGTGATTGTAGCGATGAATCACCATCCAAGAAAGATGATATCCACACTCCTGCAGACCCAAATCTTTGATGTTTAGCTTTGAATAGAAACATTGAAAGTCCTTTGTTATATTTTTTGTTTTAGAAAAAGTCAGTTTCAGTATTTTTCTGATATATTAATATATCTTGCCCCCTTAGTTCCTTTTTCTCTATCAATTAATCTATTGTCTTTTGTAATATAACATCCTTTTTGTGTTTTAATGGTTGGTTGAGTAGCATCCACCATTATTAGGCCTTCTTCTTAGCTGTTGGGCGACCCAGAGACTGCTTTATATAATGGAATTAAACCGATAATCTTAGATTTAGACCAGAGTGAATCACCTTGAACCGAGGTTGGGGTATTTTATTGACAACACGAGCCCCATGCTGATCAGGGTCAACTTATCTGAGAGTCTGGTCAGGAGGTTTGAATAAATTATTAGGTAATTCCAGAATGTTGTGCACGTCATCGTCTTGTAAATTTCGTCGTTTTTGTTAAGAAAATATTTTCCCCACATATCAAACTTTTTAAATATTTCCTCCACCTCGCAGGGTTTTACTTGATCAACGCCCTGTAATTTCCAAAATTAATTATATTTTAAATACTGAAACCTCAGACTTAATCGTTTTAATTAAGTCAATTTCCAAAAACAACAAGAATAAAAAAATCCTTATAATTAAGTCGTGGAGTCGATCCGTGCATCGTAACCCTAACCATAGATTACTGTGCTCAGCCCACAAATCTCTGTAAGATCAGCCAAAATCTTCGTATGTCAGACATTTTTGTTCTCTCTCTTCAATTTTACTTTTTGTCTTCTTTGACGTTTTCCTCCTTTGCGCCATTTGATCATAAATTAAAATTTTTCCCAACATGCGGTTATCATATCTCTCTTCTTTCGTTTGATATCATCCACGTGTCCAGAGGTAATGCTTTTAAATCAACTGATTGACTCCACGCGTCAAGTACGAATAGATATAGCCATTGATCTGAAACATCTTATACTTCCCTCCAATTTTTCAAGAACCCTCCTCCTCTTTTGCCTTACGTCGTCCTTCTATTTATTCATCCGCTGTTATTTGCTCTCGCTCATTTGAAAACAAATTGTAATCATCCGCCATTTTCATTGCTCTTACTGCTCTTACTTACAGTCTTCGAATCTTTACTCTTCTCTTTTATCATTTGACATGGATTCTGCAAGTAATCCTTCAGCACCCAGTACTTCAAACCGACCTGATACTCCTTCTATTGCCGATCAAACAGAGGAAACCCTAACTATTTTGTCGTCTGATCAAGTCCCCTTAGACTGGAAACCCGCTCTTTATGCTCATTATGAAGATATCGTTCCTTACACACCTGTAGACATGTCTGTAGAGAAGAAAGATCCAAGATATGCTGGTCCGGAGTGGTATCCAAGTAAGCTTAAAAAATCGCACCTTGTCTTCGTACTTGGAAGATTATCTCTTTCCCTCCGATGCTAAGGTATGGGTTCATGGATCCTCTGAACGTCCATATGATGCAGAGCCTGGAGTTATTGCTGTTTACCTTGACCATCTTGAGTCTGGTTTTAGAGTTCCTTTGGTTCCCATAGTTCAGTCACTGCTTGACTACTACCATGTCTGTCCTTGTCAACTTACTCCAAACAGTTGGAGATTGGTTTACAGCTTTTTTCCTTTTATTCGTAGAATGGGGCGTCTCCCTTCTATAGAACTCTTCAGAAAATATCATACTCTTAAAGTTTCCCGTGAGAGAGGTTACATCCACTTTGCGAGAAGAACATGTATTGCGAGTGAGTTGGGTCCAGAAACCCGAATTTTTACTGATTCCTCCATCCCTTGTGACAACAAACAATGGAGAGAAAAGTATTTTTTATGTGCCATTCCCACTCCTAACTATCGTTCCCGTTGGTGTTTGCACTCTTTAAGTTCTCTTCTTCCCTTGAATAAGCGTCCTAAACTAAATGAGTATGACCAAGAGACTTGGGATTTAATTCCCAGTGGAGAACCAGTTGATGCGGCCGATCTAAGAACTGATGCAGGTCTGGCCAGCCATGGTCTTCTACCAGGTATACAATGAAATTGTTTGAGAAATTTGTAATTTTTTTTAATATAAAATAGGGATAATTACTATTGGCCCCCTGTATTTTGATTTTATTACTACTGTATCCCCTGTACTTATCAAAATTACTAATCCAACCTTTAACTTTGTCTTCAATTACTATTGCCCCCCTACTGTTAAGTTCCGTTAGTTTATTGATGATATGGCATCTTTATATTTTCTCAAAAATCCCAAAATACCCTTATACTTATCTCTTTACTTATTTGCCCTTTTGTCAAGTTACAGTAATACCCTTAATTAACTGTGGAATAAAAAGTAACTATAATCTGTTTTATTCTAAAAAAACAAAAAACCACCAAATAAAGAAAGAATGATTGAATAAAACTTAAATAGAAACCGAAGAGGAAGGAAAATCGAATTCAACTCAAATTAGAAACTGAATATCACCTAAAATATTTTCAAAATAAATGAAGTTTAGTGAAGGTGGGAAATCAAATTGGATTTGATTTTTCTCATTTCTTTAATTCAAAATGAATGAAATAAAAAAATGAAATTTAGTGTAAGTGGGAAACCAAATCAGATTTGGATTTTGCACATTTCTTTAATTCAAAATAAATGAAACTTAGTGAAGGCGGGAAACCAAATCTGATTTGGATTTTGCCCATTTCATTAATTCAAAATAAATGAAGTTTATGGTAACATTGACATTTAATCTGATTTTTATAAGTGGGGTAGCATCCTCTTTTGATTTCTTAATTTTAATGAAGGGCAAATTAGACATTAAATATTCAAACTTAACGGCTACTTAACACCGTTATAAGGAAGGGGGCAACAGTAATTTCATAAAGAACAGGGTTTTATTAGTAATAAAACCAAACTACAGGGGGACAATAGTAATCATCCCTATAAAATAATATTTGTTTTGCACTTTTACATTTGGTTTTTCATTAGGAACTGATGTATACGAAGTTCCCAATGTTTCTGAACTCCGAAAGGCTGTTTCAGAAGAAAACAAATCTGAAAAGAAACCTCAATCCAAGTCAAGGAAGTCAGGGAAGAAAAGAAAGCAGGATGTTAAGAAAACTTCAAAGAAGAAAACCAAAATGCCCAAAAAAGATGTTGCTGAAGAGAAAATTCCATCTGATCGGCAGGAGCCGAATCAGGTAGAAAGAAATGAAGATGCTGATAATTCTGATATTGGGTTTGTCAAAGTTGTCCCTACTGAAACTCCGATTCAAATAGCGAGGTCCTTGAGAAATCGACTTCGCTCCATGGGTCCTTCATCTGCTGAAGAGTTACATACTGCCAAAAAAGGCAAGAGAAAAATATCCTCTGTTTCTCCCCCAATTGAAGTATCCCTTGAGACAGTACCCATTGAGAAAGAAAGTTCAGTGGAAAAAGTTGTTGAAGAAGCCATTGATCCTAAAAATTCTTCTGGGGATGAGGCGTTTACTGCCCCCATGTCATCTCATCTTCCCCATGATATTACTGTTGCCCCCTTAGAAAATACAGTTGAAGCCGAAAAACCAGGTGAGGACTTTTCTAGTTACTTTATTGATCACATGAAGACAATGGCTCACGAAATTGGTACACATGCTGCAGATAATATCATTGATCAAATGGCTGATCAATTGTTTGGTGAGAATAGTTCTGTTCCCCATCATGAAGATGAAAATGAACAAAATATCCCGATGGATGTTCCCGACAATGATACAGAACTTGGTGATCATCCAGGTGTTCCAAATTTAATTTTTACTGTCCCTGTTATTGAAAATGTTATTCCAGATATCAATGTTATGCCCGATGTTGTTGAAGAGATTGTCCCAAATGTCCCCGATAACGATGCGTTAAATGCTGCTCCCCCTTTTTTAGTTATGCCAGTTGATCCTCCCAATGGTCAACAAGAGCGGGTAAATTTTGCGGCTCAAGTTGTTGACTTACAAGTTCCTTCTAGTGATGCCGTTGTTGATGTTAACCCCCATGAAGTAATTGAACCCGCCAATCCTCATCCGATTGGTACTGGGCAGTTAGATGATGCCCAGACTGATGGTGATTCAGGGGATCACTTTAACCCAGTTTGGAATTTGAAGGAAAATCACACTACTAACTGGAAATGGGAAGTAGCACGTGAATGGGGAACAAAAGGCAGAATTCCTCGAGATAAAAGAGAGACATCCAGCATGACTGATCCTGTTCTGTACTCACATGCCTGGAGGTAAGGAATGAATTTCCATTTCTCTTATTCAGGTTGATTGATTCAAGAAAAAGGTTTTTATTTCATCTTTTATTATCTAGTTTTTGTTAACTGTTCATCACTTTGAATGCAGATGTTTTGGTGCTGCCTTTAATGCCTTTTCTGAAGTGTTGGAAAGAGAGAAGGTTCTTTCTTTGGAAAATGACAGTCTCATAAAGCGGCAATTTGAATTGATTGATGAGGTAGAAGAACTGAGAAAAAGCTTGAAATCATCAGAAAGAAAATTAGAGGCTGCTCATTTTAGAGAAATGGAACTATGTTCCGATATAGATGGTTTACATAGTGATTATGAAATATATTCTGATCTATGCACTGATCTGCAGGAAGAAGTGTCAAATTTAAGGGCCTCAGTTCTAAATCATAAGGATGAACTTCTTCAAATTGAAATGTTGAAGAACGATGGTTTGGAAAGGGCCAGACTTGCTACGCTTGAGAGGGATGAACTGAGAGAAAAATTAGCAAGGGCCATTAGTTGGTCTAAATAGTTTGAGAAAGAAAGAAATGAGATTCTGGAAAATTTCCAGAAGATTGATAAGTTTAAGTCTGATTTGGAGCAACAACATCAATGTCTGCAGAAAGCCTTTGATTTAGTTTCAAAGGAAAAATTCGATTTGGACTGTCAGAAAAACCAATTGGGATTGACCCTACGTGAGACTTCTAAGGAGAAGGATAATCTCAGAGTCTCTTTAGATTTGGTTTCTAAAGAGAAGGAAAATTTGAAATTGGAATTGGATGAGATTGTTAAGGACAAGACTGTTATGCTTGAAGAAATACAGTCAGAGAGGAAAAAATTTGAATTAGAAAAGAAAAGAATTGAATATGAACATGAAGTTGTTCTAAGTACCGTTACATCAGCAATTGAAGAAGCTGGAGATAATCCAGCCTTTCTTGGATTCTGCAAAAATATGGTGAAGGTTTGTTCCGATCAGATCTTCTCTGAAATTCATAAAATTTGTCCAGCTGTTGACTTCAAGATGCTTCCTTCGGGGATTCTCCCCTCCCGGAAGTTCTTTGACCTTAGAAATCTCAAATATCCTGACTCTGATGAATCTGAAGGGGACAATGAAGAAAGTGAAGAAGAATATGAAGATAAAGATTCTGAAGATGGAGACACGTCAAGTTCAACCAAGGATGACGACTCTCCTGCTGACCCACATATCTGATGTCAATCATGTTTTGGAAAGAATACTTTAAGGAACTCTTATTTTTTGTTTAAGTCACTCTTTTTCTGATGTATTGGTCAATCTATCTCCTTATTTTGAGAAAATGAACATTGAATTTTGTATCTTTTATAAGATTGTCTTCGTGTTTCTTTGATCAAAGCTTTTGTCATTTAGTAATTGGCTGACTAGCTTATCCGCAAATTTATAATCTTCAATCTACATAATAACTTTTGTTAATCACATTCGGAAAGCATTATTAGGCATCGGAAGCCTGGCTACTTCAGCCTGACACATGGAATGTCGGGACCACCCACGCGGAACGGATGACGCCTGGTCAGCTACGAAAAGCATGACCAGGCCTCGGAAGAGTACGGATCAGCGACCCCGACGGGGTGCACAAAGTGCTCCCCCGACGCTTCCTGACCACAAACATCCGTGGGGCCCATGGTGAAAAACACTTTTTCGAAAAAAATTAAAAATAAAAAAATTTTCACCACTGGGACCACTTGAGCCAGACTCGTAATGAAGAAATACATAATGGAACAAAAAGGCGCGAACCCAAAAAGGCGCGAAACCTCAAACTTTTTCGTTCTCTGTCCCTATTCAAGCTTTGATTTCTCTTTGTCTCTTGAATCGATTAAATCTATAGGTTTTTGGTTAGCTGAGTCTATTTGTGCTTCGTTGACGCAAAACAGTTCGTTGAACCTCTCTGGTTTCTCAGCTTTCACTCTCGATTTGGATGAAACTTCGACGCAGATAAGTCTCTGATAAATTTTCGCCTCCGACGTTTCTCCCTTACTATTCTTCAAGTACCCCTCTACAGCCGAATCTGAATATTCCATTTGCCCTCAACATTTGAAGCAGCGCAATAGTGCAACTAAGGTCCTTCAGCTGAGCTCCATTCAAGTGGTGCATTTGGTGAGTCCGATCCCTTTTTTTCCTGCTTTTTCCTCTAACGAGTATCTGCATTGTGAAAACGTTTCTTTTTTTATATATGTAATTAAGTTCAGTTGATATATGTGTGTATCAGTTCGTCAGACTATGTTTTCCGGGGTTGTTCCCTCTTTCGGTTGTTTGTGTTTAAGGTTTGGTATTTTTTTTCTTCTATATTTTTATTTGTAAATTGTTTTGAATCAAATGTTTATAACTCTGCTGCATTCATGTTGTAAACATGAGCGACTATACTTCACATTTGACAAGAACAAGATCAACATTAGATTTTGATTTGTTATAGAAAGCAAGAAGGAGATCATTTGAAACACGTATTTGGTATGAGTCATATAAAAAACCCCGAACTAAGAGATTATATTGGAACAGAAAAGGCTTATTCAGTAGAATGGGACAACTTGTTTCAGTTCTTGTAAGACACGGCTGTCAAAATGTTCAGGCCTATATACATGCCTACTACTAGATCAATGTGTGATCGAATGCCAGGTTCCAACTTATCTCATCGATTTGATTACAAATGAGTCCGATGCAATGGGAAGTTGGTGTTAAATTTTTGACATCTCATAATGTTTGTTGGCTTCATCTTTGAATTTGAATAATGTTAACTGTTTTTCATAACTAAGTTTTGTAAATGTGTCTTTATAGTGAACTGTCAACATTGGTGGACATGGATGCCGATGTGACACCTCGAATAGGCATGGAATTTACATCTTTTGAAGAAGCATATGACTGTTATAACAAGTATGCGCGTATGATTGGGTTCAGCATTAGGAAAAATTATTTGCACAGGTGCACTATAGATAAGACTATCATCGTGCAACGGTGTTACGTGTGTAGTAAAGAAGGACATCGAAGAGAGAAACAAGTAGAAGTCAAAGGACAACGTCCTGAGACTAGAACTGGTTGTTTAGCAAGGTTGATTGTCAAAAGAGATAATGATGGACGATTACTAGTAGATAAATTTTGTGAGGAACACAACCATGCTCTTCAGATTGAAGAAGTTGCACATTTGTTGCGCTCCCAACGTGCAATATCAACTACCCAAGCCACAGAAATAGAAATGGCAGACAGAACTGGATTGGGGACCAGATTGACATATAATTTGATGGGTTTGCAAGCAGGGGGCAATGAAAATCTAGGTTTCACAAAGAAAGACTTGCAAAATTTTTGAATAGCAAACGGCAACGTGATTTGGCATTTGGGGATGCCGGGAGCTTGATGTTATATCTAGACAATCAACGAAATTTAAACCCTGCATTTGTGTATTCTGTACAAATGGACAATGAGGATAAGTTGACAAATGTATTTTGGGCTGATCCACAGATGCAATGTGATTATCAACTATTTGGTGATGTAGTTGTGTTTGATACTACTTTCTGCACAAACAAAGAAAATAGACCATTGGCTGTGTTTGTGGGATTTAATCATCATAGGACTATGGTTATCTTTGGAGCTGCCTTGCTTTATGATGAGACAACTGAGTCATTTCAATGGTTATTTCAAACTTTCTTTGGAGTTAATGGTGACAAGAAGCCAAAGACAATTTTCACTGACCAGGACGCTGCAATGTCAAGGACACTAACTGAGGTTGCACCCAATACAGTCCATGCATTGTGCACTTGGCATCTCTGGCAAAATGCAAAGAAACACCATGGATATTTGATGAGTGAGAAGTCACATTTCTCCAGAATTTTGTACAAATGCATCTACAATTATACAAAAGTTGAGGAATTTGAATTTGCATGGAGGAATTTAAGAGAAAATCATGGGGTTGTAAACACTACTTGGCTAGATAGAACATATGAAATTGGGAAAAAATGGGTTTGTTGTTACATGAAGGACTGTTTCACACTAGGTGTGAGGAGCACACAGTTGGCTGAAAGTTTGAATGCTGATTTGAAACAATGTCTTGGACGCAAACTAGATCTTGTAAGGTTTATGAGACATTTCAACGATGTTGTGGAGGCAAAACGTGCAAATGAAATTAAAAAAAATTTGATGCACGAAATGAGGTTCTTGGAGGTGCACATAGGTTTAAACCTATGTTGATTCAAGCTTACCAGTTATATACTCCAACTATATTCAAAAAAATTTTGATCGAGTTTGAATTGGTGGATAGTCACAGTATCAACAGCCAGAATGTGTCAAGTAATTTTGTTGAATATGTGATTTTGAAGGCAGATGTGACTGGTTCCTATTCAGGTAAGGCATACACAGTATTGCGTAATACAGTAGAAGAAAGCCTAACATGTAGTTGTAAGAAATTTGAGACTGTTGGGATCCTTTGTGTCCATATCTTGAAGGTGCTCAATTTTCACCAACTCATGTGCATCCCGAACAAATATTTTTTGATGAGATGGAGAAGATCAGTCCGAGAATTAACACCAATTGTCAGAACAGGAAGAGAAGGGGAGGCAAGGAATGATGTTGATGGGAAATTAAGTTGCTTACAGCAAAATAGGCTGATTACTCCGACATGTTTGAAAGTCATTAACCAAGCCTGTGAAACAGAAGTTGGATATAACATACTATGTAAGCATGTAAATGGGATTCTCAAAGAGCTTGAAGATGTAGACGTTGTGCAACCTACTCAGCATCCCTCGGAAGAAAATGGTGAAGACTACCGAAATTTACAGTTAAAACCAAAAGAGTCTCACAAAAGGGGATCAGGAAAAAGAATGAAGCCCTGGCATGAAAAAACACAAAAGAAGAAGTCTGTCAGGCTAGTGGAAGGACAAGGCTCCATTGACATAACCTTGCCAGAGTCTGATTATTTGTCAACATTTGAGGGTTTTAATACATGGTCAACTCAGGTAAATGCATTTACACACCTTTTTGTATTGTACATCTATTTTACCTAATTTCACAATTGATCTTAGGCCTGTTTGTTGTTGAATTATACAACATGTACATTCCTCCCAAAATTCAGTACAAAATGGTGTAACTACTGATCATTCATCAACTAAGGTAAATGAAAGTAGGGATCCCTTTTTGTATTGCTCATTTATTTATATTTCAAAGTTATTCTTACCTATTTGTTGTTGGATTATACAACATGTACCTTCCTCCCAAAATTCAGTGCATATTGGTCAGGGTGCTGATCATTGATTAACTAAGCTAAATGTATGTACGGATCTCTTTCTGTATTGCTCATATATTTTTATTTAAGAGTGATTCTTACATATTTGTTGTTTGATTATATAGGAAGTAGGTGGCTTACAAGGCCCACCACTGATGATTGGAATAGAATGTTGTCAGCATTCCGAGCATGTGCGGTTGGTCAGGAATAGAATGTTGCGCTCATACATGAGCGACTATACTTCACATTTTTTTAATGGCACATTGAATTTGTATATGGATGGTGGTACTAGTTTGAATAAAACAATGAGGGACATATGTTTCCTTGGTCACAATGAATGTAAGTCTTCATTTTAAAATTTTAGTGAGCATTACAGTGGTTGGTTGCTCAAATTGACTGAGCATATGAGTGAATAGTAAATGTGTACACTATAGGTCTCATGAAAGGATTGCCATCTTCCTAAACTCATCTTCCTCAAACAGTTATCTGTCTATGTCATGGAAAATTTTTTCTATTTTAATTCTTTTCTTGTTGGGGGGTTATGGGTGGTTAGGAGTTCCATGGACAGAGCAGGAGCATAGGACTTTTCTTCTGTGGGGTACAGAAGCATGGTAAAGGTGACTGCAGAGGGATCTCAAAGAATTCTTCTCACCACAAGAAAGCAAAATAACCCAAACACATAACAATACTAGATTATGCGATAAGACCTTCCAAGAATGAGATTGCCTAAGCTCCTAAAGTCACCTGAACTACAACTCACTCTTGCTGTCACAAGGTCGATCGAACAAAATAAATCATCTGCAACCTCACTATCAGTTGGACCCATTAGTTTGATATGATGACTATCATTAGCCATTAGCCTGTATCCTCTCAATGTTCGTAAGCTTCCATACCGTAAGGAACAACCAAATAAAGGAATCAACAAACAAGCAGAATGAGCCGAATGACACTAAAATTGGATACACTACATAACAATAAATTTGTAATACCCAACCACTTGACCATTGTCCTCTTGCAATTGGTCCTCTTGTCTAGCTTACAGTATTGACACAAAAGTACGGCATTTACATGTTTGCTGAATAAAGTACATAACAAGAAACTAAAATAACCCAAACACATAAGAATAATACTATATGATACAACATTGTGATTCGGGCCAACACTGTCTGATTGTGCAGTTGATGAGTAGGGGCTCGGCATGCAGCACCCAAATTCAGCTGATTGCCTAGTGGGTCGTCATAAATTATTGGCGATCTTACTTCCTTCTTACTATTCACACTGTCATACGAAGTTGAAGCTCTAGAATGTACATACGTTGCTGCTGCTTCACTACCACACATCTTATCTACCCAAATAAAAGAATGTGGATGCTTTTCACCATTTGGGCACCTATAAAATCTGCGACCAGGATTTTTTGTTGTGTTTGAAGTCAGCAGCAACATCCTGCTTTGCCCGCAATAGCATAATGGAATGGGTTGCTCCATTAACATGGAAGACTGCTCTTCACAATTGCATCCACCCATGATTTAAACAAGGATAACACAACTGCACCAAATTGACAACTCATCAAGCACAACGGTGACTCAAATATGGAGATCTACAATACTAACCCCTTTCTTAAGTCAAAGTTTGATGATCAACTATGTCAAAACAAAACAAAACAAAACGAATATGATCAAACAATACAAATTGCCAAACATCATCGAAAGTCTTCAACCAATACCCTTAAATCAGTGCAATGATACAGATAATATAATGCCTCCGTTCCCCACCACAAGTCACAAAATACTAATCCTTACATGCTTATAGGAACTTATATTTTTAATTCAAAAATCATTCCCCACCACAAGTCTGTACAAACCATAGAATCAAATTATATATATCATATTGAATGGCCCCTACAACCACATAGGCCTGACCAGCTTTGGATTTAACATAAAGCTCCAATTATTATAACAACATTATCTCCTGACTGTGCACGAAACCATTTAATTTAAACATGGACGAAATGTTTTAATAAGCCAATGCTAAAACAGCACCATATTAAATGCAAAAAAACATGTCATAGGAAACCAACAAATTAAAACCGATAAATATTTCAATTATAAAAAGAGTGAAGCTTCTGTCAGATAATACTGCACGCATGATAAAGCAAATAGCCACAGCAACAAAAGTATTATCCCACTATTCTCCAACATATTTTACCTGAAAGTAGAAATCAAATTCCAATTTCAAAGTACAATGTCAGGCTTATAATCTGAGAGCGCATTTCAACTTTTCATTCACATGACTCGAGCCCTTAGAGCTTACAAAAGACACCAAAATAATGTAAGGTTTCAAAGAGGGAGTGCTCAACCATAGTTTTGAACACTACTACCAAAATATCACACTACTTGGAACTACTTTACTAAAATCCAAATTATAGGATAGAACAAAGAGAACTAGTGGCAGAAATAATATTCCATCTACTTGATTCTCTAATCTCTTCCTCAATCGATATCTTCTCAGCCTCTCAGCCTCTTCCTCTAACAAAACTTGCATTTCAGATTTTAATACATATCTAGGAGGAAGAGCATGTCTGTAATTACACTCTTTACCACCAGTAGGACAAACCTACAACCAACCATATTGTTTCTTGTCCACTACTTCCAGAAAGTTTATACAAACTATGCATATAACCATGACATTGAGAATAGAGATAATGCTTTCTACTTACAACCAACTACTATCACCATTGAAAGAACTACTAATGATGGGGAAAAAATAAAATATCAAAAACCTGAAATGTTGAACAAGTATATGGCACTAGGTTAGCATGCTTTAGGAGGTTATAGGCTCAACTAAAAAGAAGGAAACAGGCAAATGATGTATAACATATTAATAAACAAACAATGGTGCTGATTACTCACCTCTTATTGTTGTACAATGGAACTGCTTCAAACAAATTTTCTTATCACTTATGTTTTTGTTGTTTAACAATATCATAGAAATCCAACTGAGAGCACAAGTCTGAGAGATGAAATCAAAATGGACTATGCCATAGAATTTGAGCAACATACGAAATTCAGATAAGGCAAGCAGGGTTTTTTTTTTTTGAATCAAGGAGATCATGAAATGCAAAGTTTGTCTTTGATGATGCATAGGTTTAGGAAAAATGGAAACGTCATTAATTTCCAAAAATATGAAACATCGTATTCTCTATTAGTAAAATAAAAAAGCTCGAGTGAAGCTATTGTGTTCAACAAAACCAACCTGTACAACAGACTTTGGGAACAAATCCAATCACCTTTGCCAAAAAATCTGTACCCAAGCTAATCAGAAACCGAATGGAAAGCTATAAATTCAACACTTAAGCAAATAATAAAATAATGATTTCAACAAAAATATTATAAATCAGATGTCATTACAGAAAACCCACCGGTAAATCTTACTTTCACAGAGTCCAAAAGCAGAAGCTCCCCACTCAGTGAAAACTCAACCGCGTACGGCTCGATTCCAACCTTACTCCCATCGTTGTCTTCCTTTTCTTCTTCACCTTCACAGCGTCTCCTGAAATTAGGGTAAATGACAAAATTAGCAAGAAGTGATGTGAATAATGTAAACCAAGAGCATTTTAGGAGAGAATAATGGCACCATTTTGTGTTTCTTCTTTAAGAGCAGAACCTTGGAACGAGAACCCAAACTACGGCTTCTTCTTCTTCAAGCCACTACTTCAACCTACTTCTTCTTCTGTTGAAACTTTAAGGTTTGCTTCTTCTTCTTCAAGAACGCTATAACCTATCAAACTGGGAAATGCTCCTCCGCAACTTGTTCTTCAACAACGTTGGAACCTCTCAAACTGGGAAATGCTCCTCTGCAACTTCTTCTTCAACAACGCTGTAACCATGAAAATTCGTCTTCGTCTTCTAATTCTCCTCTGCAACATGAAAAATGGATTTGGGGCTTTTGATTTTGAAATGAAACACGAGATGTAGAAAACAATGAGTCCCACCACTTTCAAAAGGTTTTTGAAATTCAAAATTTACCCGCGCATGGGTTTGAAATATTTTCGTATTGTATACAAATGTATTTTGTTAAAGGTATAAAACAATTGTATGTACGTTGTGTTTTATAAAATATATTTATAACATATAGTACAACTCAAAAGAGAAACTCGAACCGCCCAACTCGAACCGGTTTAGCGTCATTGGACCGACCCGTTCCCAAAAAGCTGCTTTTACAGGTTGTTTACATTATTTTAATGGAAGAATAATGCGGGCCGTCCAATTAGATCGAACGGCTTGCTTGACGGTCCTGCGCATTAATTACGCAGGACCTCAGCAAAATTGGGGGTGATCACGCCCAAAGAGTTGTGTTTTGCTATTGTCAAACGCAATTAATGCGCTTGACGGTTAAGCGCACCGTCCGATCTAATCGGACGGTGCGCTTTATCCCTGGATTAAAAAATTGTAAACCCAGTCTGCTTTGCACGGTTTTGTCGGTTCGGTCCGGCCTAGCGTAAACCAGTGGTCTGAGTAAAAGCGGTTTAGTGGGTTATGTACATAACCTTTCCATACGAAATGACTAAATACGTTTTAAACAGAATACGGTACATACGTATATACGGATTTTAAAAACTAAAGCAACCCGGTTCATTTTCAATTTTCAAAATCTTTTGAAATACACAAAAACAGGTCTTTCACCGCCAGTCTCATTTTTGCGTCAGAAATGAAATCGATGTCTGAAAATCGAACGAGAGAAGAAGAAGAACAGCAAGCAAGAAATCGAAGGAGAGAAGAAGAAGAACAGCAAGCAAGAGGACTGTTGATCGAAATCAGTTGGTGCTAGTTGAGAACGAAGAAGAAGAAGAAGAAATGAGGTTCCTGTTGAGAACGAAGTCGAAGCTGAAGAAACAGCAAACAGGAGGTTGAAGAAGTTGTCGAGCGTTTGTTTCAAGCTTTGTTTAGTTTTCTACAGTCTCTCTCTGTCCTCTGCTCTTTCATTCCAAAGCATGATTGAAATGATCAGGATATGCCCTAGTACGTTAAAGCAGAGGAGAAGACGAAGCCCTAGTACGTTGAAGCAGCAAGCAGAAGAGATCTAGCAATGGCATCTGTCGTTGTACAACATGCGACCGTTTCCGATGGTTGTTGCAGTAAAGGACCAGGATATGCGTCTCCACTCTAAGCCATGTCTGGTCCTAGAGAATCTATTCTATTTGTTGCTTGTGTTTATTCAGGTACCCATCTCGTTGTCTAGCTCAAATGAGTTTGTTGATGTATTTTTTGTGGGTTGTTTTAATGTTCAGTTCAAAGTAAACTATCCTTGTTCTTGATGGACAAGAATGCAGCAGATCTGAGCTAATATTTGCTTTGACATTCGCTCTGTGCTGAGGTACTTTTTGTAAAGTTTATTGCCCTTTTGAAGTGGTTTTGTTCAGGAAAATGTGATTTTAGAGCTTTAATTGATTATTTTGTCTAGTTAACGAAAACTGTGGTTGACAATGATTGTTCTTTTCTACTGATATATTAGCTAAATGTTGTGCTGGGTCCAAAACAGAGCCTGATCATTTCAATCATGCTTTGGAATGGAATAATTTGAATAAGATGATACTGTCGAAATTTTGAACTAGGGATTTTGCCATATTTGTTTAGCAAAGTTAATTTCTTGTTCTCCTGTTGCAGGTTGCTATTGTTTTGAATTGGATGATATGTCCTTAGATTGACGGCATCAAAGCAAACATGAAACAGTGTGCTATTCTTTTCAGTTATTTTGTTATTGTTTATCTGATTCATATTCTGGTTATTAATTTAACTTTTTGTAACTGTATTAAATTAATTGATGCATTGCATCAGATACAGGGTTTTAGAACTGGGAATTAGCCAATCCTCTTTTTAAAGCCTTTAAGAAATTATGAAGGCAACCTCAAGTGCTTGAGATGCATTCAATCTTGGATTGCAGTGTGGTAGTGAGAGGAAAGATCATCAGAGCTTCACTCTCATGTTCTCAGCTCCCATCCTATTTATCACAGTAATTCTCCCTGGCTTGTTCGGTGGGTTCAGAATCTCAATGAGCTCCCATCCTAGATCATTTGGATCCATTTTATCGTAACCTGCATGTCTGCATCAATATCACCAAATCAATTTCCTCTACCCAACTCCATCTTTATTAAGATGCAAAAAGAAATCCATATGGTATCACAGTTCAAACAATATTTAGAAAATTCATGTAAACTACCATCTACAATGGATAAAAGAGAGAATTTAACTAAAAGGAACGAAGTGAATTTAAACATAGTGGATCAATTCAAGAAACACATGAAGCACTAAGTTTGGTACCCTTCAGAAAATATGACCTAGATGTTTATACCCACTGCTTGTCTTACTCATGACGGGTATGATGCATTTGGTAGTCTTTAGAATCATCATGTTTTGTGAGGACTGAAAGGACACTATTGGTTGCTGGTCTTAGGCTCTTAGTTATGACATTATGAAGAAAGTCTAGGGGCTTTGTTATTGTTTTTGTTTAGTAGTTAATGTCTCCTTCACCACTTGAAATACAGTGACATTATCTATATTGGTCAGGATTCTCTCTGTGTTTCACATACGTATACACATAGCATGCTCTATTGTGAAGTCTGCTAGCACTTTCTCTCTTTTGGTGTCTACACCTTTGGTTGTTCACATGTATGGAAGGTGGTCCTCATGCACTTTTTTCTTGGCTCGTTGGCTGGGCAACAGAAAAGTAAAAAAAATGATGCTGGGTGTGTGAACTCGACCACCACTTCCTGTGGAATTGGGATTATATCTTTCTTTTTGGTTGATGGGACCTTTCAATCTGTTTAATTTCTGAAGCAAGGGTTCTTTGGATCTTATTTGACTGAACCAAGCTCATCTTTTCTACCTTAGAAATACCCAAATGTGTTCAAGGAAATAACATCAAAGAGACCAGAAAATGGGTGAAGTGAAAGAAACTGAAGGCTGTGGCTCAGATCCCTCTTCTCACTTCATCGAGCGAGAGTGGGATAGTGTGATCTTTCTCATAGGTAAGTGACACTAGTACTGCATTTCTTCTTTTTCTGTTTATTTGGTAGCAGAAAAGTTGGAAGACTATAGTACTGCTAGGTGTGCTTGTAATGTTGAATTATGAACTGCTTTTTTTGTAATTTTCCTGAGGTTTGAAAAGTGAAGGTTTGGTTTGACAAGATTAAATCTTTTTATGCTTTACTGCTATTGGTAACTACTCAATTTTGATGAACTTGATTGTACTCAGTAGAGTTTTTGCTCTGAATTCTAATTTAGATACAGATCTAACCTGAAAATGCTGGGAATCAAGTTGGCATTTTCAACTAAGTCAGTATAGAATGTTGTGTTATTGTTTGATGAAGTGATGTCCTTATTAAGTAGCTATTTTTCAAGTGAACTTAATGATGTCTTTTTGCTCTGAATTCTAATTTAGATACAGATCTAACCTGAAAATGCTGGGAATCAAGTTGGCGTTTTCAACTAAGTCTTCAACTAAGTCAGTATAGAATGTTGTGTTATTGTTTGATGAAGTGATGTCCTTATTAAGTAGCTATTTTTCAAGTGAACTTAATGATGTCTTTTTGCTCTGAATTCTAATTTAGATACAGATCTAACCTGAAAATGCTGGGAATCAAGTTGGCGTTTTCAACTAAGTCAGTATAGAATGTTGTGTTATTGTTTGATGAAGTGATGTCCTTATTAAGTAGCTATTTTTCAAGTGAACTTAATGATGTCCTCTGTTTTCCACCATGTAATACTATTGTTTAATTTCATCAAGCAATTTTTTGCTTATTTGACCGAACTTCAGACGTACCCAGCCCTTGAATCACTGAAATTCTATTCTGAACCTGCAGAAACAGTAAAGGTAGAGCTTATCCTGCCCTAGCTGAAATACCTAGAAACACCAGTTCTCTGTTTCTGTTCAAATTTCAAATATGAAAATATATTACAGCAGGGTTTACAAGTACCAAAATACTCTATAAACCCTAGGATTATATCACTACTCTCTTTAGCTGGAAATTCCTGGGCAGCCCGTAGATTTAGGGAAATTCCCAAATCATGTTTAGCCCCAAATCTGGGTTTACATCAATCTTCAACACCCAACTCAAAGAGTAAGTGGTTTGACAGCAAACTACTAGTTGACTGAACTCCAGCATTAAAAAAGGATTTAGTCTGAAATTTCAGATTGAATCAATAGCATAAGAGATCTATCAATTCCAACCAGCATTATTTGAGATCTATGAAAACTTTGATTTTTTGGAAAGCTGGTCTTGTTTTATACTTGATACAAAAAGTCTCGTGTAAAAATAAAATCATCAGACCTGCCAAATTTCTTTGACAACAAATCATTTATCTAAATATGGACAAATTTAATTATTTGTAAGCAATATTGTATTGTCTAAGACACTATAACCCAAATGTGAGACTGGGTAGACAATGACAAAGACCAATTCCATGAATGGTTTAAACCTCATTAATAACTCAATGTTTGCCTTGCTGCATTGCCATCAAATCATTAATCCATTTGTTGTTCATTTGCGTTGTACAAAATCCGTAATTGTCTTTTTCTACTGATTGGTGTTTCTGTTGATGACTGAGAAGCCAGCTTGAGATATATCATGACTAGTGATTTTATTTGCTATTGTATGGTGAGCTCCAGGAGGTTCTTGATGGAAAATGTTAGTGTCATCAGTATGGCTTATAAGAAACATGCACAACAGAAAAACTTCTAGCAATGGGACATGGGAATGGGAATGGGAATTCCACTGTCTTTGTGATTAAGAAAATGTTGAAAGCACTGGCTGGGGTCGTGGAGTTGTGTGGCTTAAAATACCCCATTAACTATCACTTTTTAAGTATATTTTGTTGGTAGTGGATCATTCTTGTAGCCCTCTTCCTCAGGTTGTATTTGGTTGCTCAGGTCTGAAGTGCTTACTGACTACTTATAGTAAAGATTGAGGCATAAAGATATTGCTTCTGGTAGCCAACAGACAGAAAGATTGTATCCTATCTAATTGAGTGTAGACACTCACCGGGTACCAAGTAGAAGTCCTGTTTAATTACCAACTGCTTGACCAAACTTGTATTATTACCATTGCAGATCATGTTTGTCCCTTTCCGCCACCTCTCCTCTCTCCGTATCTCTGAAGTTGTCCAACCAAGAACTTCAGGATCCCATGCATCCCTGAGAAGTTTTCTGGATATTCAAAAAATAATTTAAAAAGTGGGGTGGGTGAAGGGAACTTCTGGTTCTTATCTCACCCCAAATCAGCAAACATGCATCTCTTTAATCAAAAAGAAATTTCACTTAAATCTTCGAACATAACAAAGCCTACCTATCTTAGTTTGAGACAAGGTGCTTATTTGAGGTTGGCATTTTTTTGCCTGTACTTTAATAAAGTAATCATGATGTAATTATAACTAGCTTAATTGGCAGTGGTTCTCTTTCATATTCACTATCGCAAATGGGTTATTATGAGTGTTGTTCTTTTTGGATTACCTTACACATTGAAATAACACCTTAATTGACAGTGGTTCTGTTTCTGGTTCTTTTTGTGGTGTACCTCTCTTGTAGATCTTTGTTTTATTTTAATCTTCCCCACTTTTTTCACAGGATTGGCTTCAGGTAGTGAAAAAAATGGGCATGACAGCCTCTAAGTAGTCGCTGATGACTCCCTAGCTTATACCCTCCAAGGAGAGGAGTTGAAAACCCTATAGGTGGGGTGGAGTTGTGCCCTCCCTCCCCCAATAGGGATATCAAACTTATTGAAGTAACCCTATGGCAAACCATCAGATCAGGTGTGTTTGTACAATTAATGTATCCCAATACCTTTTCTTTTTTCTTATTTCAATTAGAATTTGAATTAAGCTCTCTAGAGACCTGTTTGCTGAAATTTTTTAAATTTTTTTTGTATGATTGCAGGTGATAGCTAATAGAGGACTTGAGCTACTATTTACAACTTTCATATTCAGCTTCATCGTAAGTTCAACTTCATGTTTCATTGTCATGCTTTAAAAAATAGTAATGTGTTAGTATGGTTTGTCATAGTATGTAACATAATTCTGAGATCTCGGCCAAGATTTGCTAATCTTTTTGTTTCGCCCTTGATCTCGTCTTGAGTCCTCACGAAAGCGATATCTTGTGAGACCTCGAACCATGCCCTTCAAGGCTTACATGCCCTTCATCCAGACAAGATAATTTAAGATAATTTATCTGATCTCCGAGCACAAATGGCTGCAAACCAGAGAGGAATTACTCTTATTAAAGAGCTAATTGAGCAGTATGGTTTGGAAACAGTTCAGGCTTACATGACCCATGTACATACTAATGCGAAGAAGGCTGTGAGAGAAATGCTCAAATCAATCTACACGTGAATTGCAAGTCCTTTATATAAATTTGAAGGAGCAGATTCTGTCACCATTGAAGAGGAAGATTATATGGATGATGGTTCTATTATACACTTAAAGCTTACTATCAATACTGAGAAGGGTGAGGCTGTGTTTTATTTCACGAGGACTAGCCCAAAAGTGTATGGGAATTGGAATGCACCGGAAAGATTACAGCTGCAGCTGTCATTTATTGTGTACGTTGTCTGGTCAATGTTGATATTCCTCCGGATTCAAGGTTGTCTGGCTCCAGTTAAAATATACATTCCAAGAGGTTCTTTCCTTTCTCCCAGTGACAAAGTTGCTGTAGTAGGAGGTAATGTTCTTACATGCCAAAATATTACTGATGTAGTACTCACTGCCTTTCAGGCCTGTGCTTGCTCTCAAGGTTGTACTAATAATCTCACTTTTGGGGATAATAGTTTTGGTTATTATGAAACCATTGGAGGTGGGAGTGGTGCAGGGCCTACTTGGGATGGAACCAGTGGTGTCCAGTGTCATATGACCAATACCCGTATGACTGATCCGGAGATCCTTGAGCAGAGATACCCTGTTTTCTTGCATAAATTTGGGATAAGAGAGAACAGTGGAGGTGCTGGTCTTCATAGAGGTGGAAATGGACTTGTGAGGGAGATTGAGTTCCGCTGTCCTGTGATGGTAAGTGTGCTTTCGGAGAGGCGTGTTCATACACGAAGAGGTATGAATGGTGGTAAAAACGGGGCTAAAGGGATTAACTACCTGATTACAAAAGATAAACGACAAGTTTACCTTGGAGGTAAGAACACAATTGAGGTACAGGCAGGGGAGGTTCTTCAAATTTTAACTCCAGGGGTGGTGGATGGGGTTCTGTTCTTCGTTGATTCTCTATTAAGACAGACATTGTTGTGGTCCTCACTCATGTTGGTAATACTTTAAAAATAGTTCAATTCAATTAATTGATGGGGGAAAGATTCCTTACCTGGATTCGCTTTCCCTTACTTGAAGTATTCGCAGCGGAAGTCTAGATCCACGTTCTCGTTCCACCACCAAAGCTTTACCGGGGAGATTCCACAATCACTGGGAAAGGGAATAATATTCACAACCCAAATGCCGTGGATTAATGGAATGAAGATCAAAAATTAGGAAAGGAAAAATTTCCAAGCCTACAATTCTAAGAGAGAGGGAGAGAGAGATGGAGCCGCCGTTTCTCAGAGATAAATCTCGTGCGAATGAATCACTCAGTGACTCACTAATGCAGTGGTTACCAAAATATATAACCCTATTTTGTAACCGCCCTAATAGTGAGTTTCCAATATTGCCCTTGGGCATTTAATTTATTAATCATATTAATAAATTCCAACAGCTCCCACTTGCACAAGGGCAAGTGTTAATCTTTCAATGTGTCCCAGACACACTTGTATATCCCAGATATACACATTCAATCTCTCTGCTATGTATCCCAGATACATAGACCTCTTGTGTCCCAGACACATATGTATATCCTAGATATACATATATATTGATCTCTTCACTATGTATCCAAGATACATAGACCACCTGTGTCCCAGACACTAATATCCACAATCATACTGGCAAAATGGGTTGTGCGACCGGTGATATACCTGCACGCGTGAGCCCCAAACTAGAAACCTTCCCGAAAGGCCGTAATGGCACATCACTCATAGAAACAAATCAAATAAGCATTAGTATAACACAGTGTCCTAGATTTATTCAAACTCACCAGACTAAAGGTATCTCGATCCCTCTGAGAGATCACCTTCTTGTCCTTAAAATGTTCACTACTGTAACACATACGGTTGGCGCCAAAGAAACACTTTTTAGGGTGCAGTTGAATCAAACCTTTCCTTTCGCCCCAGACCATCACTACACTTAGGATTGACTCCTTTCCCGGTAGTGCCCCTTTGGGTCAAATCTATCATGACCATAGGTAACATCCCAAAGTAGCCACATCAACCCTTCGTTTCATGATGTCGTCGAAAGTCACTAAGAACACTAATGGACCATAAGGTCCAGGACTCACACAATGAGAGGAGCAGGGATCCATCCCCTCATTTCCAATGATCGCTAAGCACACATAGTATGATATATGTGCTATGGTGGAGCATTCTATATACAATAGAACGTATGTCCATCTCAACACCATACAGGTCTTAGTCTAGTCACAACCTCTTGTGCCTAACCCGAGTTTCTTTATTGTCGCCACCCTAGTGGGAACATTCATGTCGATTCTCTTTACAATAGAGAAACTCATCTTGATTTCAAATCAAGGCGACATCATGATTATGAATTGACCTACACAAAGTCATTCACAATCTGTCTCATCTCTGCTCGCCTCTAAGGCGCCAGAGGCGAATGCTCGTGTGAGTGAGCCATTCTCTTGCCTATTGACATATCTTGTTTTATGCTAGCAAAACACAATCACACAAAAAGTGAATAAAAAAAAATGTTGGAATGAACTCATATTACTCATTAATAAGAAAGTCTCAGTACAAAAATAAGTCACAATCTGCGCAAGCCCAAGGATTTTACATGAGAAATAAAAACATCCTTGGCTATAGGTTTGGTAAGAGGGTCAGCTACCATCTGACTAGTAGATATGTGCTTAAGTACAACTTTCTTCCTTGATGTAATGTCTCTAACAAAGTGATATCTCAACTGTATATGTTTGGTCTTCCCATGATACTTGGGGTCCTTGACATAGCTAAGAGCTGCCGTACTATCACAGTAGACAAGGGCAGCCTCTTTGGATGTCATCACAATCCCAGTATGTCGAAGGAATCTCCTCAACCAAACAGCCTCTTGAACCGCAGCTGAGTATGCCACATACTCTGCTTCCATGGTCGAGAGGGATATACAAGCCTGCTTCTTGCTACACCATGAAATGGCCCCGCCATTAAGCAATAAAGCATATCCAGAGGTTGATTTGCGCTCATCGATGTCTCCAGCCCAGTCGGCATCACTATAGCCAACTAATCGCAAATCCGATCCTTGGTAACACAACATGTAGTTACTCGTTCCTCTGAGATATCTCAATATCCTCTTGATTACTTTCCAATGCTCTATGCCCGGGTTTGATTGGTACCGACTAACCAAACCCACTGCATAACAAATATCTGGCCTAGTACACATCATAGCATACATAAGGCTACCCACTGCACTGGAATATGAAACTCTTTCCATCTTGGTTTTCTCCTCTGGAGTCTTAGGACCCATATCAAGGCTCAAATGCAAACCCTTCTCCACCGGAGTATCAATTGGTTTGCAGCCTGCTCTGTATCTCGTCAAGACATTGTCAATATAGGTCTCTTGAGATAAACCCAAAGAATCTCTTTTGCCTATTTCCGACAATCTTGACACCAAGCACATAGCTTGCTTCACCCATGTCCTTCATATCAAATACGGAGGACAACCATTTCTTAATGGTTTCCAATAGCTCCTTGCTATTGCTAGCCATAAGTATGTCATCTATGTACAGTGTCAGAATGACATAATTATTATCAGATCTCTTGGTGTAAACACAGTGGTCTTCCTCAAGCATGAAAAAATCATTTTCCATCATAGCTTGGTGGAAGTGCACATTCCACTGTCTAGATGCTTGCTTTAAGCCATATATGGACTTCTTAAGCTTGCACACTTTGCGCTCAAGTCCATGTGCTTCAAAGCCTTGAGGTTGATCCATATAGATCTCTTCCTCAAGTTCTCCATTGAGAAAAGCAGTTTTACATCCATCCGATAAAGCTCCAAGTCCAACCGAGCAACAATGGCTAGTATGAGGCGAATTGAGGCAAACCTAACCACAGGGGAAAAAGTTTCCTCATAATCAACGCCCTCTCGTTGGGTGTAGCCCTTAGTCACTAAACGAGCCTTGAATCTCTCAGTAGATCCATCCGCCTTTCTTTTGATCTTGAGAACCCACTTGTTCCCAATTGCCTTTCGGCCTGGCGGCAAGTCAACCAAGTCCCAGACATGATTAACTTTCATTGACTCCAACTCTTCTTTTATTGCTTTTAACCATTCTTTTGAGCTTGACCCCGCAAGAGCTTCCTACACGCTCTTTGGTTCATGCTCATCGACTGAAATCATCTCACAGTCGATCTCTTCAGGAGTTACCATGTAGGCTTCATCCTCTATGTCGAAACGTCGACGAGGAACTAGCTCGCGCCCACTACGGCGCAAGTGCATGTCAGATTGCTCACCGTCTAAGGTAGCTATCACATCTGCACTCCCACTCCCACTAGGATCTTCTGGATGAACCCCAGGTTCATTATCTAGAATCTGAATCCCTGGAGTGACAAGACCACTATCTTGTATCTCAAAGAATTCCGATGATTCTTTGTTAACTCCTGAAAGAGATGGAAAATTATTCTCCAATAATGTTGCATCCCTAGACTCAAGTTCCGTTCTCCTCTCACTCTCATCTAGTCCAATGAAGACATGACCCTTTGAGGGTTCAGAATATCTCACAAAGATACACTTTCTTCCTCTGCGTCCAAGCTTTCCATATTGGTGAGAAGTAGAGTGAATATATGCTGCACATCCCCATGCACGCAAGTAACTCAAATCTGGCTTCCTTCCGGTCCACAATTCATATGGTGTGGAAGGAACCGATTTGGTTGGAACTCTGTTGAGGATATAGGCCGTAGTCAACAAAAGCATCTCCCCAATAAGAGATGGGTAGATTTGCCTGCGCCATCATGGATCTCACCATGTCTAGCAAGGTTCTATTCCTCCTCTCGGCAACCCCATTTTGCTTTGTGGAGTCCCCGGAATAGTAAGTTGTCTAGATATCCCCTTTTCATCACATAACCCTTTGAACATATCGGAGAGATACTCTCTACCTCTATCCGTTCTAAGAGTTTTAATCCTTTTATCTAATCGATTCTCAACCAAGCTCATGAATTTCTTAAAACATTCCAGAGCTTCTGACTTATGAGAAATTAGATAAATGTGACCATACCTTGTATAGTCATCTATGAATGTGATGAAATATGACTGTCCTTTTCTAGCATGCACATTCATGGGTCCACACACATCTGAATGGATAAGTTCTAAAGGAAGAGAGGCTCTCAAAGCCTTTTTAAATGTTTTCTAGTTGCTTTTCCCTGCTAGAAATGACTCACGAGGTTGGCAAATCGATAGTGAACCTTGGCCTAAGAGACCTTCTCTTGCCAACCTGTTCATCCTATCTAAGCCAATATGTCCTAGTCTAGCATACCACAAATTAGAATCAATACACACAAGTATTTTGGCAAACAAAAGCACTACTAGAATTAAATGAATAATCAATTGTATCCAATACAATGAAACCATTATCAAGAAAACCATAACCATAAACCGTATCACCCAGGATACAAAACCAAAGAATTGTTTTCAAATACAACTCTAAAACCATGTCTTAAAAGATAAATAACAGAAACAAGATTTCGCCGAATGTCCTGGAGCATACAACACATCATGGAGTAACAAATGTCCGGCCACCTCGCAAAACTAATTTGCATGTGCCTATGCCATGAACCTCCACGCTTGAGTTGTTCCCCATCGTTATTCTTTTGCTTCCTCTTGGAATACGACGGTATTCCACGAAGCTCGAGCGTTCCCTTGTTATGTGTTTCTGTCGCACTCGAATCAACAATCCACAAAGGATTTAGTTCAGCAAGCATAGTAGAACTTGTTACATAACAAGATGAGGTATAACACACAAGTACATACCTCTTGCTCGGTGCAATCATGAGCAAAATGATCGAGGCTTTCGGCACTTGAAGCAAATCAAAGCTGATTTTTTCTTGCCAGCACTAGTCCCCCTTGAACGCTTGGGGCCACTCTTGTTTTTGTTCCCACCCTGGTTACTTTGCTTGGACTGCTGAGGTTGAGCTTTCTCTCTCTTGCGCTTGAAGCCTGTACCCTTACTAGTGCTAGCTTCAGCAACAAATACATCAGTTTGAGGGGCATCGGCCAACATCCGATCCTCATCAAGCTCAAGGTGCTTGGCAACTTGATCGAAAGTCTTGACCTCATCGGGCATGAGTCAAGAAGATCTTCATATGCTCCCAAGTCTTTGGCAATGACTCGATGACTGCGGAGACTTGCTCCTCATCGAGTCTTCCGGCGCCCACATGCGCTCAACTCACTAATCATGCTAGACATGATGGTTATATGCTGCCTCATGGTGTGACCCTGACGCATCTTATAACCGTCAAAGGTGAGTCCGAGCTGGCGGCCTCTTGTGGTGGAAGTCCCTCCATACTGGAACTTCACAGCCTCCCACAAAGACTTTGCAGTCCTATGCTTCTCATAACGAAGCATCAGGTCATTCCTCATGGAGCTCAGGATTGTAATCCTGGCTACCCGGTCTTTCCTCTTCCAAGCATTGTATGTATCAAGGTCCCTGCGATGCTGTGCAGTGGTATCTTCCTCAGGTGGGTTCATGGTCTGGTTTATGGTCTCCAGCATATCCTGCTCTTCCAGGAGATATTGCACCTTTCGGTGCCAGAGGTCATAATTCCTCTCATTCAGCTTATCTCCTTTAGTGAGGTCAGCAACAATGCTCTTGGTAGCAGCCATTTTTTCTAGAGATATTACATACAAGAATGAGTTCAATAAATCTAGCATAAAACACAACTCATGCAACAACAAATCACACTAGCATAGTCTTCTCTCTACTTATTCTATTTCATG
The DNA here is from genome assembly GCF_041222555.1 of Hakea prostrata. Taxonomy (NCBI): domain Eukaryota; kingdom Viridiplantae; phylum Streptophyta; class Magnoliopsida; order Proteales; family Proteaceae; genus Hakea; species Hakea prostrata. The sequence continues at coordinate 46,894,856 of NC_142603.1, forward strand.
AATAATTTTAACTCTTTGCTACTGGAGAAAAACCAAAGGAAAAACAAAATAAGAGAGAGAGCAAATTAAAAAACCCTAGAAATTTGGATTTCTCTATTTCTCTAAAATCTAAATGGGTATAAATAGTTAAATACATATTGAATCTAAGTTTTGGATTATTTGTTGACATCTTTAATATTTTATTTTCCAGAATTGAGTTTGGAATTTAAGTATTTAATTGCTTTAATATGTATTTTAATTACTACTTGTCTTACATTTGATATTTACGACCAAAGAAATGGCCAATTAAAGCTAGGGACAAGGCCAATTAGGGCATGGGCCAATCAGGGCCAAGGACAGGGACATGGTCAATTAGGGCCAGGGACAGGGCCAATCAGGGACAGGGACAGGGCCAATTAGGGCCAGGGACAGGGCCAATTAGGGCCAGGGACAGGGCCAATCAGGGCTAATCAGGGCCAACCCATCCCGACCCGGCCCAATTAGGGCGGGAATGGGCTTGGCTTGGCCCTAAACTAGGGCCAGGGCGGGAATGGGCTCAAATTATAACATATAGGGCTGGGCTTGGGATTGCAAAAGCCCGGCCCAGCCCGGCCCAGTTGCAGCCCTAGGTTCCACTATGAGATCTTGGTGGTGAAATTATTTTTGTTGACAATTATGAGAAACTTGAAGCTGTTTTCATACGTTTTTTCATCTTGTTGATAAATCTAAATCCAACTAATATAAACTAACCCTAATCCCAACCAAGCTTTCCTTCCAAGAGGAGAATTGTTACTTGGGAATGAAAAGCCGTTAGCTTCGCCTTGTTGTAGCTACTTGAAGTTGTATGCCTCAACAAGGCGAGCGTAAAACACCCCTCTGGGCCTCCAAATCTGGTCAAATGATGCAAGTATAGAAATAAATTATTAGACGAACTTCCAATACCAATAAGAAGATAAGATTATAAAATTGGTTAATTGAAAACACCTCATACACTTTCGATTATCAACAATAATGAAATCCCACAAATTTAACATTTTAGATGTTTGGGGTCAAATGTACATTACTCTGGTGATGTACAGGAAGATGTTGTGTATAGTCTGAAAATTGGATGGGCCAACTGAGAGATGCCTCCTATGTTCTATGTGATCCGCATTTCCTATAAAGCTTAAATCAATTCATTTAACATTTTAAATATTTTGTTTCAAATACTAAGAAATCAGAAAGTTTTGAAACGTGGGAGGTTACAAACTAAGAGAGAGAATTTATCCAGCTGTGAATGACTCGAATTCCATTTTTTTAAACAGAGCCAGACGGTCGTCCGTCTGGTTCTGACATCTAAACACATTTTTTAACACAATAGCCCAGACGGAATTTCCGTCTGGATGTGAAACGTAGGGGATCCTTTTTAAACGGATCCATTCCGTTTTAACATTGGGCCTTATGAAACGGAGTGGTTCCTTTTTAAAGGGAACCATTCCGTTTTAACATTGGGTCTTATGAAATGGAGTCGTTCCCTTTTAAACGGAACCATCGAGGTTTCGTCTATGTTAAAACGGGTTGGTTCCGTTTAAAAAGAAACCACTCCGTTTGGTAAATGTGTATTCTGAAACGGTGTGGTTCCGTTTAAAAAGGAACCATTCCGTTTTAACATTGGGTCTCATGAAACGGAGTCGTTCCCTTTTAAACGGAACCATTCCGTTTCGTCTATGTAAAAACGGGTTGGTTCCGTTTAAAAAGGAACCACTCCGTTTGGTAAATGTGTATTCTGAAACGGTGTGGTTCCGTTTAAAAAGGAACCATTCCGTTTTAACATTGGGTCTCATGAAACGGAGTGGTTCCTTTTAAAAGGGACCCATTCCGTTTCATCTATGTTAAAACGGGTTGGTTCCATTTAAAAAGGAACAATTCCGTTTCGTAAATAAGTCTTCTGAAACGGAGTGGTTCCGTTTAAAAAGGAACCATTCCGTTTCGTCTGTGAGTCTTAAGAAACGGAGTGGTTCCTTTTAAAAGGGACCCATTCCGTTTCGTCTATGTTAAAACGGGTTGGTTCCATTTAAAAAGGAACCATTCCGTTTGGTAAATAAATCTTCTGAAACGGAGTGGTTCCGTTTAAAAAGGAACCATTCCGTTTTAACACTGGGTCTTATGAAACGGAGTGGTTCCTTTTAAAATGGACCCATTTCGTTTCGTCTATGTTAAAACGGGTTGGTTCCATTTAAAAAGGAACCATTCCGTTTGGTAAATGAACGGAGTGTTCCGAAAAACGGAGTGGTTCCGTTTAAAAAGGAACCATTCCGTTTCGTCTGTGAGTCTTAAGAAACGGAGTGGTTCCTTTTAAAAGGGACCCATTCCATTTCGTCTATGTTAAAACGGGTTGGTTCCGTTTAAAAAAGAACCATTCCATTTGGTAAATGAATCTTCTGAAACGGAGTGGTTCCGTTTAAAAAGGAACCATTCCGTTTTAACATAGGGTCTTATGAAACGGAGTGGTTCCTTTTAAAAGGGACCCATTCTGTTTCGTCTATGTTAAAACGGATTGGTTCAGTTTAAAAAGGAACCATTCCGTTTCGTAAATGAGTCTTCCGAAACGGAGTGGTTCTGTTTAAAAATGAACCATTCTGTTTTGTCAGTGAGTCTTATGAAACGGAGTGGTTCCTTTTAAAAGGGACCCATTCCGTTTTAACATTGGGTCTTATGAAACGTAGTGGCATGTCCGTGCACAACTTTACATTGGAATAACCACTTCACATACCAAGTTTGGGAAGAAATATTTTTTTTTGACTGGTTTGGCTAATAAAGAAGTCCCAATACTTGAAATTCTGGAATTTTTATGCTTGTTTGAAACACATCATAAACACGTATTACAATTGATATGACAATAATTGAATATCTACAATAATACATATTTTCGGTAAATGAACTGATTATGGAATGAGATCTCAATTAATGACAACAAGGACCATTCGTTACAGTTATATCGATAACCATTCAAAATTTTAAGTTTTACAGCAAAGGAAGGTATCGCTAAAATCTGTGCTATATGCGACTCCATCTTCTTCTTCTATACCTTTTTTTATACCTATAATGTGAATATCATCAAAATCCCCAAGCACGTATTTACTAAACTCCTTCAAAAAGTCTTCAATAGATCGAAAGTCTTCATCCAACAAAAAAATCAATGAAACTAATTGTGGTGTAAATAATCTGAAGTCCTTTTAAACCAAGAACAAGATTCTTGTTGTGACATTTTGTATTCTTGTAAAAAAGAAAGGGGAAAAAAAGGCACACCCAAATGACCCCAGGAGTGAGGAAACACATACATAGACTACACTTATATGTAAATGCATTAATAATATGTAATTCATGTTAGTAGACTGATGTGGGACATGTTAGTGAGAGGTATTCCTCTTAGGGTTGATCAAAAACTCAAAAAACCCAACCCAAGTCCTAGCCCCAAGCTCATTGAGCAAAACAGCCCCAGACGGTCGACCTTCTTCCGAGACGGTCGACTCGTCTGGCTTCTGATTTTCTGTCTTAAACACCAGTAGGGCAGACAGAAATTCCGTCTAGCAGACGGAATTCCGTTGGGCCTACTGGGCCAGACGGTCGATCGTCTGCATAGACGGATGACTGTCTGGATTCACAATTTCTATTACTTGTTAACAGTAGCCCAGACGGAATTCCGTTTGGGCTAGTAAATTTAGACAGTCTTCCGTCTGGGACTGACAAGCGTAGTATCAACTTTAAACATATGGCATTGTTGAATTCCCGGGTTGTACGGCCATCAACGGCTTTTCTAATATTTACATTTGATTCACAAGATTGGTGCTTTAACTGAATGATATTCAAGCTCCATAGCATTGATGGGGGGCATCATAAGTTTGATTGAGATCCAAATGCAGTGTAAATTGACAATGTTGAGAATTCTGTCCATATTAATTGAATTTGTTTTTTTTAAATGTGATTGGGCAAGTGAATTTTTAAAATGAAGTTATATAATCCAGAAACTGTCCGATTCACTTACATGCCATGCAAAGTTGATAGCCTAAACATGATTTTTTTGTTTTTTTTTGATAAGCTTTTCTTATGCTGCAATTGTCAATGGGATGCCAGCACAAGAGGACTGAACTTGAAAAGTTAGAATCTTATGAGAAGGACAGGAAGCTTGGAGCAGCAAGGTTTGCAACTTCTACTTTATTTTCACCGAAAGGCTCTACTATCTCTCATCTGCAAGTCCTCAATCTCCTGCAACTCTTTGATTTGATTGACTTTTCCATTGTTGACCTCTTTCAGCACTTGGGGATCATCAACTACATTAAAAGTTATTTACAGAAAAAAGAAGAGAAGCATACTAAAAGTTGGACAGAAAAGAGAGAGAGAGAGAGAGAGAGAGAGGGGGGGGGGGGGGTTTGGAAACATAGAAGAACTAGGAAAGATAAGGGTCAAACCAATAACCAGTTCCTAAAGATCGATCAACCATTATAGTGATACGCTTCTTCAAGTATGTTGCTTCACAACCTTATCAAAGCAACTGTTCCCTTTAATGCTGATATCTACAATTCCCCTGTTTCAGAGCCTTTCCCTTCTGCTGGTGCAACAAATATGAACGATTGAAACAGCAGGAAATGCAATACCAGTTGCTACCTAAAAGACTTTCGAAACAACTCATAGACTATACCAAAAAGTTCATATAGAAACTGAAGCTAGTCCAATAGAATAGGGTTATTTTCATTCTTTGTATTTTTCATTTTACATATGAAAAGAAAACTGAGCAATAGGTATGAACAAGACACATGTTCACACCAAAAAAAATTGATTAATGAACCTGATGGGTTGGAACCATCATACCTTGGATAACTTATTTGAGCTCAGGATTTACATTAAAAAACACATGTTAGATCTCAATTTTCAAACAAAGAAAAAGATAATACATTGACAACTACATAGATGGCATCTTTTCCCTCCATGGATCCTTGTCCTCCAACAGGGCTCTACCCAAGGTCATAATAGGTACAAGATCTAGACAACAAATGAACTTTGTCACAACTTTTCATACGGTCATATTTGGCCTGCCTCTTGCTCTCGTGGTTCCTTCAATCAGCGGCTTACAAGCTGAACCTGAACATAACATATGATTGCAGTTTCAAGGTATGGCATCATAAAAATTTGTGGACATGAGAGAAGGAAAGAAAATCTTCACTCTTCAAACATTATTCAAGAAAAGAGATGCTGTCACTGCATTGACGAGTAAACTCTCCAAGAAGAAGAAACTAATGAGACAACTAGAACTAGTATACTCCATCAAAGTAAGGGGAAATCAATGAAACAACTGGAATGGTTTTAAGCAAACACAACATGGAGTAATATTTAGAAATGAACTACGAGGCAAGTTTTCCTTCACATGATCAAATCACTTGTAGGACACATGGAAGTAATATAAATGCAAAAGAACAATAAATTTGCTACTGCATGCTACTACCAATTCCTGTTATGATTTTCGCATCGCACACAGTTCATAACACCCCACCCCCTTAAACAGATCAAGTGAAATTTCTTTTTGATCAAAGAGATGCATGTTTGCAGATTTGGGGTGAGATAAGAACCAGAAGTTCCCTTCACCCACCCCACTTTTTAAATTATTTTTTGAATATCCAGAAAACTTCTCAGGGATGCTTAGGATCCTGAAGTTCTTGGTTGGACAACTTCAGAGATACGGAGAGAGGAGAGGTGGCAGAAAGGGACAAACATGATCTGCAATGGTAATAATACAAGTTTGGTTAAGCAGTTGGTAATTAAACAAGACTTCTACTTGGTACCCGGTGAGTGTCTACACTCAATTAGATAGGATACAATCTTTCTGTCTGTTGCCTACCAGAAGCAATATCTTTATGCCCAAGTCTCTCCTATAAGTAGTCAGTAAGCACTTCAGACTTGTGCAACCAAATACAACCTGAGGAAGAGGGCTACAAGAATGATCCACTACCAACGAAATATACTTAAAAAGTGATAGTTCATGGGGTATTTTAAGCCACACAACTCCACGACCCCAGCCAGTGCTTTCAACATTTTCTTAATCACAAAGACAGTGGAATTCCCATTCCCATTCCCATGTCCCATTGCTAGAAGTTTTTCTGTTGTGCATGTTTCTTATAAGGCATACTGATGACACTAACATTTTCCATCAAGAACCTCCTGGAGCTCACCATACAATAGCAAATAAAATCACTAGTCATGATATATCTCAAGCTGGCTTCTCAGTCATCAACAGAAACACCAATCAGTAGAAAAAGACAATTACAGATTTTGTAAAACACAAATGAACAACAAATGGATTAATGATTTGATGGCAATGCAGCAAGGCAAACATTGAGTTATTAATGAGGTTTAAACCATTCGTGGAATTGGTCTTTGTCATAGTCTACCCAGTCTCACATTTGGGTTATAGTGTCTTAGACAATACGATATTGCTTACAAATAATTAAATTTGTCCATATTTAGAGAAATGATTTGTTGTCAAAGAAATTTGACAGGTCTGATGATTTTATTTCTACACGAGACTTTTTGTATCAAGTATAAAACAAGACCAGATTTCATAGATCTCAAATAATGCTGGTTGGAATTGATAGATCTCTTATGCTATTGATTCAATCTTAAAATTTCAGACTAAACCCTTTTTGAATGCTGGAGTTCAGTCAACTAGTAGTTTGCTGTCAAACCACTTACTCTTTGAGTTGGGTGTTGAAGATTGATGTAAACCCAGATTTAGGGCTAAACATGATTTGGGAATTTCCCTAAATCTACGGGCTGCCCAGGAATTTCCAGCTAAAGAGAGTAGTGATCTGATCCTAGGGTTTATAGGATATTTTAGTACTTGTAAACCCTGCTGTAATATATTTTCATATTTGAAATTTGAACAGAAACAGAGAACTGGTGTTTCTAGGTATTTCAGCTAGGGCAGGACAAGCTCTACCTTTACTGTTTCTGCAGGTTCAGAATAGAACTTCAGTGATTCAAGGGCTGGGTATCAGAAGTTGGATAAGTAGCAGAATTTTTAGCTGAAGAAGATGGAAGTGCAGGATTTCTCCTAGCTGTGTGAATTTCTAGCAGACTTCACAACAGAGGGACGGGTTATGTGTATATGTATGTGAAACAGAGAGAGAGTCCTGACCAATATAGATAATGTCACGGTATTTCAAGTGCTGAAGGAGACATTAATAACTTGTTCACAAAAACAAAGCCCCTACACTTTCTTGATAATGTCATAAGTAAGACCCTAAGTTCTGCAACCAATAGTGTCTTCAGTCCTCACAAAACATGATGATTCTAAAGACTACCAAATGCATCATACCCGTCATGAGTAAGACAAGCAGTGGGTATAAACATCTAGGTCAAATTTTCTTAAGGGTAGTAAACTTAGTGCTTCATGTTTATCACTGGCTTGATCCACTATGTTTAAATGCACTTGGTTCCTTTTAGTTAAATTCTCTCTTTTATCAATTAACTCCGCCAGTGTTTTGCTGCCGGTCCCAAGCCCGGGTAAAGGAGGAGGGTTGGTGCGTCAGGTCGGCAGCCGGCACCGGAAAAAATCTACCAAACCTTTTTTCATGGATTCGCCTTATTGATAAGTATGTAGGCGTTCCCCGACAAGCGGCGCTCACTATGGCGGGTGTGTGATAGTGGGCGGGTTGCTGGGGTCCCCCAGCCTCGCTGGCGCCGGATGCGGTGTAAGTGGGGTTCCGCGCCGTGGGGTGCGGGTAGGCTGTCTGTGCGTGGTTGTTGGCATCTTGGAACATGGATCTCTGTGGTGAGCTTGTTGATAGATGTTATGAGGAGAGAGGATTAATGTGCTTGCATTCAAGAGACTAGATGGAGGGGTGCCGAGTTGGATGACTTTACTTTGGTATCTGGGATAACAAATAAATGGAGTGGGTATATAGTGGTAAGATTTAAAAATGATGTGGTGGATGTTAAGAGTGGGTGATAGGATTATTGCTATCGCTTGTATGGAGAAGAGTTCTAAATATAATTTGTGCATATGCACCTCAGTAGGACTAGATGAAGTCTGGCTAGATTTTTGGGAAAATATGGGTGGATTACTGCAAGGATTCGTCAAGGAGAAAGATTATCATAGGAGGTGATTTAAATGGACATATTGGAAAAGATCAAAGAGGATATGAGAGTGTTCATGGAGGTTATGGTTTTGGAGAAAGGAATGATGAGGGGATTTCAATTTTGGATTCTGCTACTCTTTTGATCTATCTATTATAAATACTTACTTCAAAAAGAGAGATGAGCATTTAATTACTTTCAAAAGTGGACAACATAGAAGCCAAATAGATTTCTTCCTAACTAGAAGGACTGATAGATTGTTGTGCAAGGATTGCAAGGTGATACCGGGGAAAGCTTAACGCACAACATAGACTTGTGGTCTTGGATATGTGCTTAGTCCCAAGAACACATAAAAGGTCCAAGGTAAACTATCCCAGAATAAGATGGTGGAATTTGAAAGGAGAGTACTCTAAATCCTTCGTTAATGAAGTAGTCAAACAAGGAAAATGGGATTTTAAAGGGGATACCAATGCAATGTGGAATGAGATGGCTATGTGTATTAAGAAAGTGGCTAAAGATGTTCTAGGTGAATCAAAAGGAAAGATCCATTCTTATAGAGAGCGTGGTGGTGGGATAGTGAGGTTCAAGCTGCCATTAGGAATAAAAAGCTAGTTTTAAGACATGGCAAAGAACTAAGGATGTTGAGGATCTTCAAAGGTATAGGTTAGATAGAAATGAAGCTAAGAAAATTGCGGGAAAAGCAAGGGAAAGGAAGTATGAAGAGTTATACAATAAGTTGGGCACAAATGAAGGGGAAAAATCTATTTATAAGATAGCTAAGATGAGGGATAGGAAGAGTAGAGATCTTGACCATGTTAGATGTATTAAAATGGAGATGGTAAAGTATTAGTTTGTGAGGAGGATATTAAGAAAAGATGGGAAACCTATTTCTCAGTTTACTAAATGAGCATTCTTCAGCACTTATGTTTCGGACGATTACACTTTCACCAAGGCACCGGTGTCCGAACTTATATTCGTAGAATTTCGATGTCCAAGTAAAAGAAGCTTTAAGGAGGATGAAACTCGCAAGACACAAGGTCCCGATGAAATCCCAATTGAAGTATGGAAGAGCTTAGGAACCCATGGACTAGTTTGGTTGACTAAGTTGTTTAATAAGATTATGAGCACGGGAAAATGCCGATGATTGGAGGAGAAGTGTTGTGGTTCCAATTTACAAAAATAAAGGAGATATTCAAAGTTGTAATAACTATAGAGGCATTAAATTGATGAGCCATACGATGAAATTATGGGAGAGAATAATTGAAACCCGGTTGAGACACTTAACTATAGTTACGGAGAACCAATTTGGGTTTATGCCGGGAAGATCTACAACGGAGGCTATTTACTTAATTAGGAGACTTATGGAAAGGTATGAGAATGTAGGAAAGACCTTCATATGGTATTTATTGACCTAGAAAAGCTTATGATAGAGTCCCTAGGCGTTAATTTGGCAAGTACTAGAGAAAAGAAGTGTTGCAAGTAAATATGTAGATATAGTTAAGGATATGTATGATGGTTCGGTGACTAGTGTTAGACGGGGGGACAAAGTAATGAATTCTCGATAACGTTGGGCTACATCAAGGGTCAACTTTAAGCCCATATCTATTTGCACCGGTAATGGATGAATTAACCAAAGACATTCAAGATGAGGTCCCCCGGTGTATGCTTTTGCGGATGATATTGTGTTGATTGATGAGACCCAAGTGGGGATTAATACCAAATTAGAATCATGGAGAGTAGCTTTGGAATCAAAAGGCTTTAAACTTAGTAGATCGAAGACAGAATATCTAGTTTGTAACTTTAGTCATGATCGGCGATGATGAAGTGGTGATACTTGACGATAAAGAGATTCCTCGAGTGATTGTTTTAGGTACCTAGGTTCAATCATAAGTAAAAGAGGTGATTTAGAAGATGAGGTTTCCCAAAGAATTAAAATAGGGTGGATGAAGTGGAGAGGTGCATCCGGGGTCTTATGTGATCGGCGTATTCCATTAAAGCTTAAAGGAAAATTTTATAGGACCGTTGTCCACCAGCATGATGTCGGTGCGGTGTTGGGCGTAAGAAGAATCATATGATAAACTCGGGCGAAATGAGGATGCTGATGGATGAGTGGCAAAACTAGGATGGATAAGATAAGAAACGATCATATTAGGTTGGTCCGGGAGTTGCTCCATAAGTGATAAGCTAGAGAAAGTCGCTTGGGTGGCACGCCACGTCAACGGAGACCTATAAATGCTCCCTGCTCGAGAAGTGATATAATCCATATTGAAGGAACTAGAAGAGCTAGGGGTAGACCTAAGATAACCTTAGGAGAAGTGGTGAGAAAGGATATGTATAGCTTAGGCCTTGTATCGCATGGCCTGAACAACCGATTGGAGGGCAAGAATCCATGGCCGCCCCATTTAGTTGGGAAAAGGCTTATTGTTGTTGTTGTTGTTGTCTCTCTTTTATCAATTGTAGATGGTAGTTTACATGAATTTTCTAAATAGTTCACACAGCTAGGAGCAAGTAACCAAGAAAAAGGCTAAATGGATTTAGGAATGTACACCCATACTCAGATTAAGGATAAACTGTAGAAGATATTGTCAATCTAAGAGTCAGAAAGGGGGCATACAACAAGAAGATTAAGAATCAAGGTTATATATTAAACAGAAGAACGATTCCTACCTCCAAGAACGATGGGTGGACTTCAATTAGTTGAACAAATGCTGCACAAACCTAAAAATGCAAACATTAAAGTGGTAAAGTATATACAATGAAATGCCATTAGAAATAAATACCAACCTAAACAAGATTGAGTAGACAATGAACACATTAAGCACCATCTATATTCACCCAAAAAAACAGGAAGAAAGAAAGAATAAGATAATATATCCAATATAACCAGAGAAAGTACACTCAATCCACATGGATTATCTACCCCCCCCCCCCCCAACAAAAAAAAAAGTAGAAGAAAATGACCAAGAGATGGAAACTAGGGAATTTAGGATTTTAAGTTTAAATTCCAGGGATATTTGTTATTTTGTACTTTGCGTCCTTAGTTTAAATTTGTAATAAGCTAGGAGTTAGGGGTGATACTAAAAACTCCTTAAGTCCTAAGAAACTATCCTTTCCATTTTGGAATTAAGATGTTATAAGAGAGAGGCAGCCTTTAATAGGAAATAGTCTTTCAATCACAGGCTGCACTCCACAAAGTTTACGTGATATCACATTCTCCCTCTTTCACTTCTATTCTCTCTCCCTGTTTCCCTTTCTCTTTGCTTGGTCAATGATCTCTATTTTGTTGGTATCAGACCGAGTGCCAAAGTGGAGTACAAAGCTATGACTCAAAACTACTGCAGAGCTGATGTGGCTTAAGTCTCCTATTTTTGAAATTGGTTTGTCTATGCTCACAACCATACTGTATTATGATGACCAAGCAGCCATATACATCCAGCAACCCTTTATATCATGAATGAAACAAGCATATTGAAGCGGACTGTCATTTTCTTTGAGATGCCATTCGGAAAAGCTTGTTGAGACTCTGTTTATTTCATTTTCAAATCAGCTAGCAGATATACTTACCAACTCTTTATTTGCTCCTCTCCACACCTGTTGTGACATGCTGAGCATGGGTGACTCCAGCTTAAGGGGTTCAAAACCAGGATATTTTATTATATTAAGTTTGAATTCCTGAAGTATTCTAGTATTTTTTGTATTTTGTGTCCTCAGTTCAATTTGCAATAAGCACTAAGCAGGGAGTTAGGAGTAATATTATAAACTCCAAACAAATATCCTTTTAATTTTGTAAGTAACATGTTACAAGAAGGCAGCCTGCAATTGAGATTATTCATTCCCACAGGGCTGCTTTCCACAAAGGCTTGTGATATCACATTCTCCCCTCTTTCTTTTCTCTTTGCTATTCCTATTCTTCTTTCTGTTTGGTTCCTCAACAGACTATTTTGTTTCAACAACAAAATAATAAATTTTAACATAAGCCTGGAGACAGCTGAAGCAACATAATGCATGCTTTTTGGGATTGGCTGCTCTTAGCTTGAGACCTTCACTCGTAAAAGATGACTGCTTTACAATTATTTGTTGAAGAATGGCCCAGTGGTGCAAACCAAGGTGGCGATCTAATATGATGGAGAATGAGGAAGAGGGAGAAGAAGGATCTCACATTCTCACACACACTCGCGCAGAGTTTCAATTATAAATCTCATTCTCTATGGTTACTATAAATAAATAGGAAATGCACTTGAATAGAGGAACAGAAACCAACAGAATTAAGGAAATTAAGCAAACTAAATTATATATATGGAAAGGAAAAACAAAGTTAACCCTATGTAATCTACAAAATAAATGCTGCATCCTATGTAAGCTACCAACCCTTGCAACCGGTTAAGGTCCAGGCCTTGTTTGGCCTCTAAAGTGATCATATAGTCCAGCCAGGCTATTATGGCTACTGCATCAGCTCTACTCCTCTGAAAGGAACTAAACTCCATTGAATTTGGATGAGATCCAACAATGCTGACCAAGATGACTCACAGTAGGAGGAATTCACCCTCTTCTTGAGTTTGATAGATGGAAGGTTGTTCTCTGAGAGGAATTTTCATCTCATGTCCACAAAATGATGCACTCAGCAATCGCAGTGGTTTGAACATTTCTTTATTGAAGTTGTTTTGCATGAAAGAATGATAAAATTAATCTTTATGACAAAATTATTTGTAGCATAGGGCATTTTAGAATTTTAATTCGTCATAGCAGTTACAACCTGTGGTCCAAAATCAAACTCTAATTCAGACATATTTTTTCATAAATCATGTAGTGTCGCCATGTTTATAGAGCCTAAAATATGCTAGATAGCAAGTTTCAGCCCCATCACCCATCAACATCCAACCAAGATGGCCTATGGAGTTGCCCTCCCCAACCCAAAAAAACAGCCCAGCTAACCGAGATCAGCCAGCTCGATTTTTTCAAGGGGCCGAGCTCCCCCTCAAGTTTCAAGTTCTTGGACCATGTCACAACCCATGATTCAAAGTTCACTCTAATTTAAACTTAATTTTTTTTTTCACAAATCTGATAGTGCCATTATGAACGGAAGGCCTAAAAGAGGCTAAGTGCCAAGTTTCATAAATCTGATAGTGCCATGATGTCCTAACATAATGTATCTTTAAGTGCATTATAAAATATTCAAAAATGTCCATATCATTTCTGACAAAGGGATGTCACAAGAACTACTTACCAATTTCCAAACCTCTGCAGAAGGATCTTGAGCAAGAGCAAACAAACCCTGGAGGTACTGATCCATGGATACAAGCAGTCCCTGAGGAACAATAACAACTCATGATGAATTTTAGCAGCTGTAACAACAGAGCACTAGATCCAGTACATAATGTTTTAAGGATTTTTATTTATTTATTTATTTTTGGGGGGGGGGGGGGAGGTAGTCGGTTTAAGAACCAAAAATTGACAAACAACTTACAGAAGGCATCAGCATAATGAACTGATTGACAGAACCCAATGAAAGCTTTCTAAGGGAGGCATGCTGTGACTGGAAAAGCTGGTCAAAACAGATTGAAGTGATTTTAGCAAAAAGATTTGTTCCAAAGACACCAACTATTCAGAATAAAAGGTTCAAAACTGAAGAGACAGAAATAAAAATATCTAACAAGAAACGTTCAGTCACCTGGAACAATCTGGGTAGAAATACATTGATAGGACGCTCAGTCAGGCCAGGCACATCTAAATCAAGCTCCTGGGGTATATCCTCACAGATCTGAGGTGCATCATGTGACTCAAAGGTTACTAAAAAATGTTAAGTTACACACATAAGTTTGTTCCAGTATCTTTACAATTAAGAGCTTCATCAAATTATTAAGTACTACAAGCAGTAAATACACAATGCAAAGCAAACTGTAAAAGGGAATAAAAAAGCAATCAGGATTGGTCTCCAAAAGTTGAAACAAGAAGTACCTTCATCAATTCCACTATGCTTTATAGAACAAATAAATGTCCGATAGGCCTGATTTTGTTGCATTTATAACTACTTGTCACCTATTATAACTACTTCTATGTTGCATTTCCAATCTTGTCACCTATTATAACTACTTCTATGTTGCATTTCCAGCTCTAGGCTTCTCAATCTCACTACCCATCAATCCCAAAATCTGCTGTCTCAAAACCCTATAGCTAAGTACAAATAATGCACAGATAAAAAGACCCACAATCCCATGTTCGCATGTTGGAGAAAAGCAGTCCAAAATCATCTCATCACATCAAATAAGCTCAAAAACATGTACACCAGCATGAAAGGAAAATACCTAACAACCTCAAGACTGTAACAGAAGTCAAAATTTGCAAAAACGAAATGCAGAGTAAAAATAAGAGGAAAACATGAAACAACGTTAATCAAAATGAAATATAAAAACTTACAAATCAATATAAGAATAAAAATAAAATAGAGGAAACTCACTTTTCCGTTTACCAGTCCTTACAACCCTGAACATCTCATCTTCAGCCACAGGTCTTACCTGCAGGGAAAAATAGTTCACCATTATAATGATCTCCAAGAGTTAGAAGTGTACTGATTAAAAAAATCTACCAAGTGAACACAAACTATTAACGTAGCCTCAAGAGGATGACCAGAGAAAGAGGAAAATGAAGTAGAAATTGGAACGGTGACGGCATTAACAGGGAATAACTCTCAAATAGACTACAGTACTCATTCTTCACATTCTTAAGGACTTGGAATCCAGATCTTGTGATACTGATGTTACAAGTGGTGAAAGCGATTCCAACTTTCCTGAAGCTTCAGTCGTCTCAGAAGTTCGAGCATTTGACGATTCTGACTCTAGAAAAATCCATTCTCTTCCGCAACTTTGGGGTTTCCATCTCCTTCCTTCAAAACCTCATTCATCCTTTGAAATTCTTCCAAAATCGCTAGGATTGACACAGATGATGAGTGTAACTGTTTCGTCTGCTTTGACACAGATGATGAGTGTAAACGCGTACTAAAGCTCTTTACCCTTCTGCTTCGATCAAAACTGGGAAGCTTTCAACTCGTCTTCTCCTCTGCAACTTCGTATTTTGGAAGTTGGGGCTTTTGATTTTGAAATGAAATGAAACACGAGTTCAACTCGTCTTCTCCTCTGCTTCTTCTTCCTCCTCAACCTGCTGCTTCTCGAGCTTCTCCAAGATGCGAGCTTCGATCGATCGTGTAGCAAAGCAGAATAATCCCCTGCAACTGATTTCGATCGACTCTGACGGTAAACCCTAAACCTCCTACTGCTTGCTGTTCTTCTTCTCCAGATTTTCAGAGCTCCAAATCGTTCACACGAATGTTAAGATTGGGCGTAAGTGTAAGCCATGGGTTTTGTGTATTTCAAAACATTTTGAAATTCTCAATTGAACCGCCGGATTTGGTTTTTGAATTCGTATATACGTATTTTGTATGTTGTGTTTTTAAAACGTATTAACCAAGTGTATGAAATACCAATACTTGAGTTACATAAACCACTCGAACCGCCCAACTCGAACCGTTTTAATTATCATTGGACCGAACCGTCAGCAACAACAGGTTTACACATGAGTTTTGATTTTTTTAATGAAAAGATAAAGCGCACCGTCCGATTAGATCGGACGGTGCGCTTAACCGTCAAGCGCATTGGGGGGGGCGCGCGGGGGGGGGGGGGGGGGGTTTGGGGGGCGCGCCCCGGGGGGTTGTTCGCCGCTCCGCACAGTGCTTTCAACGCGACACCTGTTTTTCTAAAATCCGAAATGAAAACGCGAGTACGAATGTAAATATAAATTTTGTTTTACACTGTAGGTATTAAATTTTTTAAATTTACAATCAAAGCCCATTATTGCTAGTTGATCAAATCATTTTGGGTGAGAGAACTCTCGTGTTGTTCTTCAACTTACCCTCTTCATCCTATACTTCTTCTCTTCCGTTTCAATTGATCTTCTATTTTATCTTCATCCGCTCCCTCTTCTGGATAGTGGCAAAATAGAGTTCCCTAAGAAACATCAAGAATATCATTTGGGAAAATCGTTGAATGCCCTAGCCTATGATAACTACCTTCTTCTTCGGCGACGGCGAGCAAGTGTGTTAATCAAGACCCAGTTTAGTCAGTGATTTGCTCTAAGTTCCGGGCAAGCCCATTTTTGATTCTTTTCCAACTCTACTCGATTAAGGTATGCTGTGAATATGCTTAAGAGAAAGAAAAAAAAAGCTTCTTCTATGCGTGCGATTATGATTATTATTGAACTATTAAGCTGCATTTTGACAAGGCTTGATAACTAAATTTGATTTGGGGCTAATTTCCTTGTCCATTTATCATTTATTGGTTCACGTCTTCACAGTGAAAAGAGATTCTGTAATTGTTTTGGTTGACACTGACCACAACTCATACTTTTTCTATAATCTTGAATATCCAAAAATGCCTTTTGAGGTGGGTAATGTTGTATTAGACAGCAGGGGTGGGGGCTAGGTTGTGCATTGCAGCATTTGGGTATGGTGAATTGGTACCTTTTGTTTCGAACTACTAGATGAGGAAATTCATGAAACTATACAGTGGTCATGTTGATAGAGTGTACTGCATAACCTTTACATTTCCATCATGTATGTGAAGCACACATAATGGATGGAGATCATTGTATTATCTTGTTAGAACCAAGTGAAGTTTATGACTCAGAAACTGGATTTACTAATCATGCCAGTGGGTTGGCCTAGAAAATGAAAGAACTATTGGGATATGGTTTCAACATTAATCGAACTATTACTTAGTTATATTCAATACACAAATATTAGTACTTGAGTTAGATTTGTGTTTTTTTCATATACTTATGTACCATTTTAAATCAAAAACCACTTAAAATTGACTCTTCATTCACCCATACTTAATTTTATATCAATATTCTCAAATGAGGCAGAGTGTAGGTACAAAATTCAACAAAACCCAAATGAACCAATTAGCATTCTCCTTAAGTTTTGGGGAACAAAAGGTGTAAAATAAGATATGATCATGTTCACATTCATGCCTCCTATGTTCTTTATCAATTTGTCAACACTTGGTGTGAAATCTAGCCCTATGCTAACCTTGACCCTGACCCGGAATCCTTGATGTTTGTAGGTCCGAAGACCCGGAGTGGAAGAAGGAGAGAATTGTGGGCCCTCTTAGTTGAAGACTTGGTTTTTGATTCCGAGCCCATGGACATTGATGATGATGCCCCTTACTTGGATGCATTGTCAGTGTTCGGTGAGAAACTGCATCTAGAAGAGGGGAAGTTTAGTTGAAGTACTTGATGCACTTCTGGGCTTGTTTCGAAGGTATTTCTTTGATCTAGACTTGATGATTGACTTGTAGGAGAAAACCCACCTGAATTTGAGTTGTTCTGGCCTTCCAATTCCCTGTATCAAGCTTGATGTACTAGCTTGGTCGACTAGGCCAGTCTACCAAAGAGATATTAAATCCGAGAATTTGATGCTTTTTGGATATTCTCTTCTCTACTTAAGTGAACCTCATGATTAGAACCCTATTTTACTCATTTAGCTTCCTGAGAACAAGGGGAGAGCTTCCCAAGACATTCCCTTGGTAGTGGTGAAGGAATATTGCATCAATCATTGCCAATCATTGCCTCTCATCCCCAAAATCATCTTTAAGGTATGTTTTCTCTCTCTCACTCTCTATTCTTGTCACATCCACCCAACCAGTACCTCATTTGGAATACCCGGGAATGTGATCCACAGTCCAAGGATCAAGATTCGTAGGTCCATGCCTCCCACATACACAATGACATAATCATGAACAATAATAATCAAGGTAAAACAACTAATACTAAGTATCATGAATAAGGTAAGATTAAAAAAATCAGAGTGTGGAAAACAAATAATATCAAAATGGGAACATAATCATAAAGGTGAGAGAATATATGATAATCACTCTCTCAGAGAAGAGGAAAAGAAGTGTGATAAAGTTAGTTACATGTCCAAGTATTTAAAAGATAAATCAAACAAGTTAATTACAGGTCCAAATACTCCAAAAATACACCAGGGAAATGGGGCACTAAGCTAGGGTTTCTTCTACTCTAATAATAGTCTCCTCAATGGTACGGATGAAGTAAACCCAGCTCTGCCGCTCCCGCACAACCATGGGGCTAACCCTGGTGCGAATAGTAATCCTCCTCGGCACCAACACGCGGATCTTCATAGATGCCACTACCCGAAGGATAGTATGCGGAATCATAGTCCGTCTCGAAGGGGGTGCCATCATAATCTTCGGCACCTGTAGGATAATCTAAAAAACATTTGTACGAAAGGAATGAGTTCGAAGAACTCAGCAAGGTAGTTATTTCATAATTAGAAATCATACACATACATAACATACATAATGCAATGTGATATGGAACATATGATGCAAGTATGATTCTAACTCTACAAATGCTAGTCTCTAGGGTAGACATGCTTTAAGTCATAGCACCATACTTCTTTGGGTGGTCAGTCACGCCCCCTCAATCATACAAGATATCTTGGGTCTGCCAGGGAAGTTCGATAAAGTCATCTCAAAAACCATGGTAAGGGAATATGTCACCGCTCTCTCACATCACCGTTTGGTATAAGTACTGGCGCATGTCACAGTAAAGCCTAGCCCAATTCAAGTCATCTACTCAGTCGGTCAAGTCAGATCCAGATACGTCCATTCGTTTCCCCCGGCGATCCTTTCCGGTATCCTTCACACTAGAGTCGGCGAAATCCCTGATTTCGGACTCATCAACCCTATTGGTCATCCACAAATAGTAAACGGGAAGCTCTCACATCCTCTCACGGATTGGTTACCGGTCTTGAGCGCCCGTGAGCCCAAGTCTAGCCATTTGCAACCCTACCAATAAATGGCCCCTTTCGGGTATCCGTAGCATGGTTTATGTCCCCTACCGGATTGGTTACCGGCCTAGAGCGCCCATCCAACCATACACTACCACGAGTTGTTCGGTCTCAATGCCCTTCCGATTCGGGTCTGACACGACAAGGATAAACCTAGCCACCCAACTAGACAGTCCTATGTATGTCATCCAATAACCCGGGAGAATGTCGATAGGCACCATCGGAGAACATCCCATACTATTCCCTCCGATGCCTAAGGACAGAAGTGTCAATAGAACACTCCCCAATCCCAAGTTATACGTAAGCAATCACATATTCAAGTTCATCATCTTTCATGCATCCAATACATCTTATCATAAAAGTTAAATCATGATATTGAAATGAATCATCATAGACATAAGTAAACAAGAATAGTAATGTAACATGACAAGAGTATGAAGATTTCAATTCTACTGTTCTAACACATATAACAGTCTTATAAAGATTTAAAAGAAATCAAGAGATTCTATTCATAAATAAGAACATAAATCATAAGTTGATGATCTATATGTTTATGGAGATAACCATCCTTACCTTGGGTTGAATTGATGATTAATTGAGAATACCAAGAAATAGTCCAAAAGAATTGTTAAGACCCTAAACAAACATCAATAATAAGTTAGAGAAGAAATTGGGAAGATCGGATGCTAATTGGATCAAAATTGACCAAGGTTGCTATCAGCAACAACTTTGGTCGATGTTCTTGGTCTATGGTATCGACCAAAAGGATCGACCAAAAATCTCTTCGGGATAGAATAGTGGATTTTGGGGGTTTTCATCCGAAATTGGTTTTCCGGTGTTCGGATCAATCTGAAACTTGGAGGAATGCTTAACAACAGTAGTAAGACACTATAAGTCAAGAAATTTACCTAATCCAATGGTCCAAACAAAAAGCCCCAAATTGAGCTAATAAGTTCAAGTGACAAACATCATGGCATGAGTTGGGATTGATTGCATTGACATGGAAATTGCATGTAATAGCTAAGGGAACTAATAGAAATTCGATTGGAATCATATAGTAGTGATAAACATGAACATAGCATGCCCCACAACTCAGTTTGGTACAAAATGGCATGATGTTAATAGAAAAATTAAGGAATACATATGCTAGGCATGAGATGGAGGCATAGCATCAATGGATGGTTAAGAAGATCATAGGTTAATCATGTGTAGACACTTGGAGTGGTGGTTGCAAGGTTGCAGCACCATTTCCAATGTCTCACCAGCAAGATAGGAATAAAAAAGAATAGAAAATGGTAGGATAGAGAGTGGAATGGTGATTCATACCTTAGTGTGGAAGATGTAGACAAGAATCAATGATAAACAATGAGTTTTTGATGAGGTGCCCTTCACATTAGCCAAGGAGTTGCTTTGGGAAGCTCTCCCCACGTTTTCAGGTGAGAAAATGATTGCAATAGGGCTCAAGGCTCGAGGTTATAATAAATAGAATGGGAATATTCCATGGAATCATTAACTTGGCAGACTGGGAAACTTTGGTTGATGTTTTTGGTCGATGGCATCGACCAAAAGGATCGACCAAAATGTTTCTCAACAGAAAAATAGGTTTAGTTCAGCAACTTCAAGTAGGGTTTTGAAAGGCTATACAAGGTCAATTTGAGTGAGGTTTTCTTCCACAATTCAATCAAGAAGTCTAGTTTCGGGGAATACCTTCGGATTGTGCACAGGAGGTCATTAGGTACATCAACTAGATTAATCTTCTCCGATGCGCAGACTTTCCTTAAACACTGACAATGCATTTAAGCAAGGGGTATCATCATCAATGTCCATAGGCTCGGTCTCCGAATCATGATCATCAATCAGAATGGTCCATAAGTCTCTTCTACCACCGCTTCGGGTCTTCGGACCAAAATACAACAGTGGATCCGGGTTAGGGTCAGGGTTAGAATAGGGCTGGATATTACAATTCTACTCTAATCCATTCTCTTACTTGCTGTTGTAACCATGAAGATGGTGCAGCAACCTTGCAACCACCACTTCATGTGTTCTTTCCTTGCTAATGCATAAGCCCCTTCCATTTCTACCTATGCTATACTCTCATTTTGATTCTTGTATATACATTTCCATGATTCTCTTCAAGTAACTTGTTATCTTGTCCTAAACTGAATTGTGAAGCATGCTAAGTCTGGTTTTATGCTAGCATTTGATTCTAACCTAGTGATTATCATTTCCCCTAGCTGATTCCCTAATTTCCTTTGCAATTGCATTTGATTTCATTTGAAAACTATGATTCTAGTATATAGAACCTAGGGTTTCAATTTGGGGATTCCTAATTAGACCTTTGGATTATGCTAATTACTTGCTAGATGGTGTTCTTATATTGTTCCTAACAATCCCTCCAAATTTTGGAGTGATCTGATCTCCAGAAGATAGGTTTCGGACCAAAATTTACTATTCAGCCCCGCATGATTCACTTGGTCGACTGGGTCAGTCGACCAAGCCAGTCAACCAATTGATGGCTGCATTGTGTATTTGCCCATTTTGACCCGTTCAACCTCCGATTTTTCCGATTTCTTTTCTAATCTTTTATCTATGTTTGTCTAGTGTCTAAATACTATCTTTGGATCATTCTCTTGTGATCATTGGGTTATCTTCATCTTGACTCAAGGTAAGGACGGTTATCACCATAAATGCATAGACTATGTGAATCTTACATTGATGTTGGCAACTTAGTAGGCTTAGCTTCTTTGTTGTATTTGAACATCATATGATTGTTGTTTGTACTTGAGACAGTAGTACTGTGTTATATACTTATTGATTATCATGACTGTTCATTCTTATCAATTACATGTATGATTGATCATGTGATGTTATGATTTATCTTTCAATATGATGAAGTATCACTTACGTATGATATGGTGAAATTGAGAATGTGATTGGATAAGTACGATTTGGGATTGGGGAATGTCCTATTGACATTTATGTTCTTGGACATTAGAGGGAATAATATGGGATGTTTCTGACGATGCCCATTGACACTTTCCCAAATTATTGGATGTCATATATAGGATTTGTTTAGAGGTGTTGGATAGGATGTCCTTGTTGTATTAGACCCGAATCAGAAGGGTATTGAGACCGAATGACCTATTGTAGTAATGTGGTTTTATGGGCGCTCAAGACCGGTAACCAACCCGTGAGAGGACATAGACCGCATTACGGATACTCGATAGAGGCCATTTATTGGTAGGGTTGCAAATAGCTAGACTTGGGCTCACGGGCGCTCAAGACCGGTAACCAACCCATGAGAGGACGTGAGAGCTTCCCGTCTACTATTTGTGGATGGGCAATAGGGTTGATGAGTTCCGTAGTCCGAGTTGGTTGTAGCCATAGGATACGTGACTCTAGTGTGACGGATACCGAACTGAGTTGGTTGTAGCCATAGGGGAAGTATCTGGATCTGACATGATACGACTAAGTATATGACTAGCATTGGGCTAGGCTTTACCGTGACATGCGCCAATACTTATACCAATGGTGATGTGAGAGAGTGGTGATTTAAACTCCAGCCATGGATTGTCTCGAGGGATGCAGGACCCAATTACCATCGGAGAACCCAAGATACCGGAATGGTTGAGGGAAGAGTGATTTGAGACCTACCCAAGGAAGTATGGTGCTATGACTTAAAGCATGTCTACCATAGAGACTAGCATGTATAGAGTTAGAGTCATATTTGCATCATCTGTTTCATATCATCTTGCATCAAGTTATGCTTTGTATCATGTGACTTATGTATTATGGAATAACTGCCTTGCTGACTTCTTTTGAACTCATTCCTTTCTGTGCAAATGTTTTGTTAGATTATTCCACAGTTCAAGAAGGATTTGATGGCACCTACTTCGAGATGAATCCCTATGAGGCATACTACCCTTCGGGTACTGGCTACCATGAGGATTACTGTGAAGATCCCGAGGGTCATTACGTTTCGTTCCAGGATTAGTTCGACCATGGTGTGGGAGTGGCAGTGCTTAGTCTCTTATGTTTATACTTACGAAGACATTTTGTATAAGACTGAGGAAACAATTGTTTAAATTTTCATCTTGTTATTTCTCCTTTTAAGACTTGGATTTGTAACCTTAACTATGATTTGATCTACTTTCCGCTGCTACTGAGGGAGTGATTTCCGCTCACTCTCTTCCTTTGGATTATATACATTGGTGTCTTTTATTTCCGCACTCTGATTATATTGTTTCTTATCCTTATCATGATTTCATTGTTTATATGCTATGACCTTGATTATATTGTTGTTCATGATCGTGTTATCGCGTATGTAGGAGGCATGATTGCTTGATACTTGATCTTTGGGGCTGTGGATCACATACCCGGGTATGCCAGGTAGGGTACCGGCTGGGTGGATGTGACAGAGTGGTATCAGAGCCCAAGTTCAAGTGAAACCTCAACCACATAAACGATAACGGAACATTCCCGAGTCATAGATCCAGAAGTGACTCCTGTATTCTTAGAGTGAGTAATAGATAACTCAGACTAGAAACTTAATTAATGAAGCATAAGTTGTTTGTTGAATAATATACCATAATTATGATTTAACAAGCATCACTTAATGCAATAAAAAGAAAGTGCATAATACACAATAATAAAGTGAACTTCATTAAGTTAAGAAAGTTTTACAATGAGTTACATATGAAAAGCATAAACTGAAATCCTAGTACAATCTATCTATATAGGAGACCGCCTCTGATCTCTAAGTGCCCTGACATCATCCGAAATCTGAATGAGATGAGACACATCTACTCCTGTCTAGACTCTATCTGGTGCTGTCTCAACTCCATCCTCTCATACATTTGCTCTTGCCTGACCTCCATCCTCTCCAGTATGGAAGTCATGGAAAGCATCTGAGCATATAAATCCGGTGTCTCAGGAGCGGCATGTGATGGGCCTCCGACCTCAAAGTGTGGTGCGGGAATTCCATGATCATCCTGGATCAGCCTCGCGCATCTCCTCATCCTCTCCATCCTGATCATCTGAATCTTGACCAGCTTGTCCCTCATCCATTGGTACATCATCATCCTCATACTCCGACTCAGACTCATCCTCTGGACCTGGTGATCTCAGCATCATCTAGCTGCATCAGTCCAATGGTCCTCATACCGATAGGATATCCCATGTCGCTAGTCGTCATCTCCTCATCCTCTAGTCTCACACCAAAATGCCTGAAGATGCGCGTCAATAGTCGTCCAAAACAAAGATTCCTCATACTCGGGCACTCAACTATATCGATCATGACATTCTGAATGATAAAGGCCAGATCTATCTCAAACCCCATATAAATCGAATAAATGACTAAGGCATCCATCACTGACACCTTATGGTGATGTCCAGCCTTAGGCATGATGTTCCTACCCACAATCCGGCCAATCACCCTAGCTGCAGGAGTCATCTCTCTACTATTCCGTGGACGGTGGCATCAATCATCATCCCATAGTGTGGCACATATCTCGTGTAACTCATAGGGGAGGATATGTCTGTCTATCCTAGCACTGGCTGGTATCCATACATAAGCATTAGGGTAAAAAGGTACCCCGAAGATCTCCGCGAGTGTATAGGTAGTAAAGTGAATCCGTGTCCCTTGGACTTGACTCGCTACCACCAGCTGAAGTAAATCCACCCCCAAACCCTCCTCGAATGAAGTCAAATTGCTATAGAATAGTTGAACTAACTCGGGATACACTGGTAAATCCTCTGTAAACAAGTGTGTCCATCTCATCGTATCAAATCTCCGTCTGGTCCTGAATGTCCTTAACTCTCGTAACTGCAGTACCCGCCCGTGCTCAATGCGACAGTGCCCAAAGTATGTCTCATAAAGGAACTCTACCTGTGGTGTAGTGAAGCGGTGTCGGTCTATGACCTCCGCTCGTGGCTGAGCTGGAGCCTGTCCTCTACTTCTCCTGGCCCCTACTAGGCGACCTCGTCCCCGACCTCCTCCTCATCCCTGTCTCTGCATAGTGTCTATATCTGTAGAAAAATATCAAACAAGTCAAATGTCAGAGAATACCAAAGAAGTTTAGCAAAGAAGGACATTTTCGTAATTTTTTGGAAAATTTTTATTTTGGGGAAAGGTCAAATTGAACATATTAGCATGTGCGTGATACATAGAATTGCATGCTTATGAAGTTTATTTGAAGGAAACCCATCGAAATTGCGGCCTAAAGCGAAAAATTCAGCAAGCTAGAAAGAGGGATTTTTGCATTTAGGTCAAAATTGAGATTTTTGGAAATGTCAGTGATGCGTCCAAAATCTGCTCAGCCCTTGGATCTCCACGTAATGTCCTGCAAAACAAAAGCGTCAGATGTGGCCCGACCGCTGGGGTCGGGAGTCCACCTCCGAAGGCTAAGTCAATTGATGAACTTAATCACAAACGGCTTTGCTAGAAGTACAGAGCTAATGAATGAAGAAACGGGAAAGATGATCTAGATAGCAGGACGCTGATAATTGAGGTCTATCAGTATGTATCTGAACCTGAGTTTCAGATAGTATTCTCCTTGATCAATTGATCCGTCCCTCACCTTGTATGGTAGTGAGGTTTATATAGAGTGTACCTTCGAATCTCCTTCGTTGGATGCACTCGAGCCTTCTTCGGGTAGTCGTTGGATCTCATCAATAAGATCCGTTGAGCGATAGACTTCTACTAGTTTGGGCTAGTAGAGGACTCCTGAGATAACCGTTAGGTTATGCGATAGTTATCCCTTTGATGATGATTATCCGCAGCCGTCAGTTTGAGTCTGCTGTCATCAGGGTGATTACCCTAATCCATAAGTAAGATTAGGGCACGCTTGCAGCAGAATAATCTTTCTTCTTCAGCAAGCCATCTTCTGGATCCGGTTCGCTCGGGAGCGATTCGGTTTTCTCCGTCTCGACCGGGGTCGAGAGTTGGACCAGGTGTGAACCCGGTCTGATCATAAACTCTCCATATCACGAGCCCCCGAGACCAAGCGTTCGGTTGATCCCGAGGGTTTGGTTTTTAACTGGGTTCGTCGTCGAGTGATGATCTCTGCGTGCTTCATTAAATGTCATATCACATTTAATGCGGTGGTCACTTTTCCTCGAGCGTTGTAAGTGTAAGGCCACATGTCTCCGTTGCAGTTGATCTGTCGTGGCTCACGTCATCCAAGCGACGGTTTCCGAACGCCTATTTCAGATTCGTGAGTTCAAACTTTCAAAACGTCTTGCAATCTTGATCGTCAATTTTGAATCAATCTCGATCGTTCAGATTCCCGAACACTCGTGCGGGAGTTTTAAAAGCGGTTCGTTGTCTTCGTAGGTTTCATTCTTCCTGTCTGGAATTTGAACCTTTGTCGTCTGCTTCGCGCCTTCCTGCTCTCAAGCTTCCGTCTCACTGAATCAGTAAGTTTACTGATCTTTTCTTTTGTAGTTTATCGAAACGAGTGATGGCGGACGATAGGGCTTCTTTAGTACCCCATGCTGGTGATAGCAGTGATGCTTTTGCTTCTCCTGCCCCCGAACAGTCGGATAGTGATAACAAAACCCTAACCGTCCTCTGGCAGGAGTTCGCTGAAGTTTCTCAAAAAGGTTTTGAAAGAAAAACCGAAACTTCTCCTGTCTTTGTCGAGTCTGGATCTTCCAAGATCGTTGATTCCTCTAGGCAACCTCAAACCTCCGGGTCCAATGGTGGGCCTGGCTCTGTTCCCTCCATTTACAATGGAGAAACTCTTCTTTCCGCTGTTCAAGATTTTGACCTTCCTTCCTCATATCAGGTTAGGGCTCCCCACCCTGATGAGAGGGTTGATTCATCCCTTTCGGGTGAATTTTCTCTGTACATAGATACACTGGAGTGGGGTTCGCTTTCCCTTTTTTAATCCTTTATTTTCCGCAGTCTTGAATCACTGGAACATTTGTCCCGGAATGCTCCTCCCCAATAGCTGGCGTCTCATCGTCGGCTTCTTGGGTTTGTGTTTTGAGCTTGGCATCACGCCATCTCTTTCTCTTTTTGTACATTTTCATGTTCTTTCTATCTCCCATCCTCCCGGATGGGTCTTTCTTTCCAAACGCAATAGGGCTAAACTTGATTGGAGGGGCAGCATCCTCGCCAAAGGAACTTGCCCTTCTAACCACAAAAGATGGCGCAAACGATATTTTTTCTGTCGAGCGCCTCCATCAGATCTTAACTTCCCGACCACCTGGAGGAGGTTTACTTCTTCGTCCGAAAGTAACCGGGGCCTTCCCTTATCCAAAGAAGACGAGGCGGCCATCTTGAAGATCAAATCCATTCCGTGGTATCAAGAGATACATGTATATGAAATGGAGTATAACTCCATCCTTCAGTACTGGGGCTTGGCTCATTGTGAGCTTCTAACCATCATCCTTTGATTTGACTGAAGTGAAATGTCTTGAATTCTGATTCTTGTCCTTCTTCTTTGCAGTGCCTCCCAGAACGAACCCTGAAAGCTTGCGGGTGAAGGCCGCTAGAGCCGTTGTGACAGCCGAGCAACGATCGCCCAGGGTCTTGACTGTAGATCAAGAGGCTTCTCTTCCCTCTCCCGACCCCTCTTTCAGGGGTATCAGGAATATCAGGCCTGCAGCTGATGCTTCGGGTAAAGGGAAGAAACCAATGGTGGAGAGGGCCACCGTCTCCTCCTCCGTCCGAACCAAGAGGAGGCATGACACAATTGATGCTCCCTCCAACAAAAAATCCAAAGCTTCGACGGATAGTGAGGAAGTCTTCCTCCCTCAGTGGACCCTGAAGATGACCGACAGGGTCACTCGGGATCCTGAGAAAGCTGCTGAGTGGAGCTCTCTCAGTCTTGCTCCTTCTGATCGCCAGGAGTTTGAAGCCCTGGATGACACTTCCCTTGTGAGTCAATCTACAAGGTAACGGTCTTCTCGCTTATTTATGTTCTCATAATTTCTTATGACTTCTTCTGATATCTTCTGTCTTCCCAGGAATGCTGTGTTGAGCTTTTATCAACACATGGAAGCTTTGAGCCGTGTTGGTCGCACCAGCTCCTTGCTGCAAACTTGTGAAGAGAAATTGGCCAAGGCCAATTCTGAAATAGACCAACTGATTGCAGCTACTGTAGAGTTGCAGAAAAAGCATGAGGAAGAAGTGACTTCCCTCAAGGAAGCCCTTGAAGCTTCAAGAATTCGCGTCTCTGCTGCCGAGCGCGAGGCCAGGAAGCAAAAGGCAGCTGCCACGTTGTTTGGTGACCGCCTTGAAGTTAAGAGTAGGGATCTCGAAGATCATCTGAAGTTGGCAATCCCTAGCAAGCCTGAGCATATCAAGCCAAACCTTTGGAAGGAGTGCATCCGGAAATACCTGAACAGCGTACCTTTCTCCGAATTGCTAGGTTTCTACAACATTCGGGCTTATCGCATGGGGCGTAACGACGTTTGGGAGCAGATCCTTGGAATGATCCCCGACTTCGACACTTGCTCCTTTTCATGAGGTATGCCACCCGGAGGTCTTCGGGAAAGTTGGTATGGATCTCCCAGACTGGGGCCCAGGGAGTAGAAGATCCTTTTCCAGCTGACCCTCAATATGAGGCATATCTAGATGACGAGCCGGCACTTCCAGAGGAGAAATCACAAGCCGAGTCTCAAGTTGTTGCTGTAGAGGATTCAGCCGATGACATTCTTGAGGAAGGCTCTTCTCAGGATCCTGAGAAAAGTCATCCCGACCAGGGTCCTTCGGGCAACAATGAAGAAAAGGCTTAGGGTGTTGTTCCTTTGTAAAGATGTACCCTCATTTTAATGAATAGACATTTCTTTATTCATGTTGACCTCAAAATTTCCCCATCTCTTGCCGAAGTATTGCCTTGAATATCAAA
The DNA here is from genome assembly GCF_041222555.1 of Hakea prostrata. Lineage (NCBI taxonomy): Eukaryota > Viridiplantae > Streptophyta > Magnoliopsida > Proteales > Proteaceae > Hakea > Hakea prostrata. The sequence continues at coordinate 46,923,662 of NC_142603.1, forward strand.
GTATTAATGATAAAACTTATCACTTAACTCTTCATTCCTCGCCAAATAATGATCTTGTAGAAATATTGTGAAGATACGTTTCGGGAAGATGCGTTAATCTTCCCCACTACTTCATTTATTGCAAAGTCCGCACGTTTCCCTTCTGCGAAGTTCAAACGTCTTCTTGCTTTTGTGTACCATTCACTGTTTCCAATGAATCGGAAATACCTCCATTATTTTAATGGCAGTGCGACGATTGGAGGTTTCTCTGCATCAGGTGCTCGCTTCCACATGTTTCCATGTGGCATCCCTTCGACCGTTGATCTTGCTTTTTACGGATTTCGAAGCGTCGTTTCGATCTGGGTCGTCGGTTGTCCTTAGCCTTCAACCGTCGTCTTATACCTGAGGCTATTTAAAGCCTTCGTGGGTACCCTCCATCTATCCTGACTTCTGCAAGATAGATTTGAGAAAGTGCCAAAGCAACCTTTCGTCCTTCGGCCTGCCTCCGTATTCCTCGTACTTCAACGACAGCTCTATCCATTTCTGAACAAGTGAGTTTTTTGATTTCTCATCTCTTTCCCCTCTTCCCCCCGAAGTAAACTGCACAGTAGTTATACTTGGGGTTTAGTTTGTTGGTCTGTCAGAAGCTTTAGAAAACTAGGGTTTCCCCATTGTTGCTGTCGTTTTATTTCTGTACTGATACGGCTGTTTGTTTTTTGTATAGTGGCTCCCAAAATCAACCCAGACTTTATCAGAGCAAAATCTCGCAAGAATATCGTTCCGTCGGTGGTGATTGGGGCCAGTGCGGTGGTTTCAGCTAGTGAATCCTCCAAGCGTAAGGCGACTGCTGGCGGTGAATCTTCAAGTCGATTCCCGCAGCTTCTGTTGATGCCGTCCCTGCGCCTCCTTTGCCCGAAGTGACCGCTTGTCTTTCCCAGGAAGATCTTGATCACTCCGTTGCCGATGGTGCTGGCGGCAATCCTGCTGGTGAGCCTGTTGGTGAGCCTGTCGGTGCACCCCCGAAGGAGACTCTTCGGGCATCTGAGGCAACTATGTTGGCGTCTGATGAAGGTGTGGCCCCAGCAGGTGCTGCTCCTATTTCCAACTCTAGTGCTTGTTTGGCATCCTCCTCCTCTCCTTCGAGTTGGAGGATTTTGCCATCGGGAAGCGCCCGTCGGATGACAAGTGATGCAGCTCATCCTTCTCTTGGTGTAGTTCATCCTTCTCATCCTTCGCTCGAATTAGTGTCAAACGAGTTTGATAGAGCGTTGGAATGGTGTCTTGCTGCTCGAATGACTTCCGAGAGCGCAGTTCTTTCCAAACTTCCGGATGAAGTCTTTACGAAGTCACTTGGTGATGTAAGTCTTTCTTCATTTTTCTCTCGATATGGAAAAATTACTTTTCTCGCTCCTTGCTAACTCGAAAGTTGTTTGCAGGAGTCTTGCTGGTAACTTCCACAACCAAGTGGAAGCAGCATTAGACTCGATAGGTTGAGCAATGAAGTTTCTAGGCTTCGGGGAATCTCCGAAGCTAAAGATATTGAGATTGCTCGCCTTCGGAATCTAGCTTGGGAGGTGGCGGGAGAAAAGAATTCGATGATTGGTCGTCTTCGGTCAGATTTGGATGATGCCGGGGAGAAGATCCGGCGACTGCGGAACGGACCGTTGGAAAGTCGGGAGCTAAAGGATCTGAAACATTACCCGAAAGGCAAGCCGTCGTTCCTTTGCCCGAATCCCTTCCAACCGATGTTCGCAGAGCTGTGTGTCTTCAAGTATTTACACGGTAAGCCTTTTGTTGATATGTTGAATGCTTACAACTTGCAGGCGTACCGGGATGGTGAGAACGAAGTATGGGAATCAATACTAAGGAAAGATCCTCATTTTGATACGACTCCCTACTGTCTTTGTTTGCCATCCTCGAAGTATTTACCAACCCGGGGTATTCCTCCTCCCGATTGGACCAAGGATAAGATTGACCCTCCACCTTCCGATCCAGATATTATGCAATATCTGGAAGATTCTCCTGTTTATTCTCCGCTGGAAGAAGTCAATTATGACGAGCTTGTGCCGAATGCGAGTTTGTTCGAGGACCATTCTTCTCCTGGACAAGGTTGGGCAAAGAGTATGAAATTGCGAGAGGATTTTCTGAATATTGGAATATTTTTGTAATCCTCATTGCTTCTCTTCTTTTCCTTGACTCTTCTCAATGGTTGACTCATATGTTTGTTCTAGCAAAGTCGCATCGATCTTGTATAACTTGTTAACAGCACTGTAATGACCTTCTTCTTTGATCGGAGATTGTATCCAGCTCTTGTAATTGTTTTGATACTGGCCTCTTTGGATCTTCGAAGAAATAAGAAATTACTTTATCTTGAACTTTGCTAGCCACTTGAATCGTCGTTGTATTAGGTCTTAGTTGTCTGAAACAATGCCTACACTTAAGGATTTCCGGAGAAATACAATAAGTCTGAGAAGGAA